>NC_092809.1:100636623-100943755 GCF_040954645.1 Diabrotica undecimpunctata
AATAAAAGTTATTTACATTTTTATTTCGATACAATAACCCCTTTAGCTTATTTTGTTTTGTTAGCAAGAAGCTAAAGATTGTTTCATATCGATAAATCGTTTAGTTATATACTTTTTTATGTATTCTGTAATATTATTTCCGAAAGATGACAATTATCAAGACTATGCGTATTTTTAAGGCTGCTGTTCTAAACATATGGCTATTGGATGTGTTACACCTTTCACGTCGTTTGTTTAACCAGGAAGGTCTTCTTCTGTCTATGATATTATTCCACTTACCTTTTCCTACATTAGAAGTTGAAGTAACTCATATATATTTCCTCTTTTAATGTGTTAAAGGTAGAGTACTTTCCTCTTTTTATTAATCATTACTTTCTTCATTCTCATAAGAAGATTCTTTCTCGTTCTTACGAAGTTACAGTAAAACATGACAAGCTGATGGAGATACTAACAAATACTGGAATAAACACCTGTGATCTAACAATTATTAGCAATCTTTACTGAAATCAAACATCGTCTATCCGTACAGAGGCAGGAGAATCCGATGATATCAAAATCAAACGTGGGGTCCGACAGGAATGTATTCTATCACCCTTACTGTTTAACATATCGTCGGCAAATTTTTACGTTTAAAACTTTTATTCGTTGTTTTGTGATTATACGAAAGTTTTCATAACGTATTAATAATGATTACTGACGAGGAGAAGTAAATTATGTATTACCAAATTACTAATTTTTGTTTAATTTTCGATTTGAATACGTTAACTTAATGTTTTTTACAGTAGCATTTAGATTAGTATTTTACTTATTTAATTTTGTTATGAAATTATTCTTCTTCCTATGCCGTCCCCACTAACGGAGGTTTGCGACCACATTTCTAAAAGTTTCTCTGTCTTTTGCAACGTGGAATAATTCGTCTACAGTCATGTTTGTCCAGTCTCGAATATTTCGCAGCCATGACTTCCTCTTTCTACCTATTCCCTTTTTGCCATCGACTCTACCCTGCATGATGACCTGCAGACTATATATATATATATATATATATATATATATATATATATATATATATATATGTGTCCAAGGTATGCAGTCTTGTGTACTTTTATTGTTCTCAACAATTTTTTGTCTCGACCCATCCTTCTCAGCACTTCCTCATTGGTGACCCTGGTAGTCCATGGAATTCTCAACATTCTCCGGTATATCCAAAGTTCAAAGGCTTCAAGCTTCTTAAATATTTGCGCTTTTAACGTCTATGTTTCTACCCCGTACAATAGTTTGGACCAGACGTAACATTCAACAAACCTCAGTCTCAGCGCAGTATTCAGATTTTTGTTTATGAAATTATGACTTACGTATATTTTTTTTATTTACTTACTGTCATATGATTATTGCAGGCTTCGTTCACATCGGAAATAATACAGTAATTTTTGCTTATATATGTCTTTACTTTTTTCATGTAAATTTTCACAAAACAAGAACATTAATACAAGAAACAGGTATAACAAAACAAAACGTGTATAACAAAAAAATGTACTTATGCTTTTAATTTTCAATGTCTTTTCGAGTCCTTTTCAGCTGGCTCCGCTGTTTGGTCTTGAACAGAAGAAGAACTTGGCAGATTTTTGAACCAGGTATGGACCGCTTGCGGAACTATATTTTTTCACAGAGCTTTATCAAATATTTTTTCTTTGCATCCGAAATTGAAAGCTGTGTGAATCAAAAAGTTTTCATTATTATCCTCTTTGCCTTTTCTGTTAGAAGCACGATGTACAAAACTAACGTTAATATTTTCATATTCGTCGTGAAAATTATGCTTGTACTGTAGAATATTAGGAAGCTGTTTCTCATACTTAAAACACTTTACCTTTAACCAGTTGACCGTTTGCCATTTTTGATCCTCTTTCTTATTAACAATAATAACTTGGGCAAGCTTTTTTAAATCTAAGAATTCGTTATAATTAAGTTCACGAGTATTATAGGAAGATTTATTCCCTTTGTTGTCCATTCTGGCCATTTTAAAGACATTTTTATATTCGTGAACAATAAAAATCTCCACTTTTTTTAAAACTTTGAATAGCGCTATGCATGGAATCTACTTCCATATAGGAATGTCCACTTTCCATGAACTTTTATCAAATATTCTCAATTATCCGAAGACTCGGATGATTTTTACCAATATGTTAAAGCAGAGCAGATACTTGAATATTTCTGTTCCAAACCTCCACACGTATCTGAAAAAATCGTTAGATGTTCTATTCCAGATAATGAATTAATGTACATTCCCAATGTCACAGCTTCCACGCTTACCATTGACTTCGGTCCAAAAATAATAGAATGCCTCATTTGGTGGAGCAGATTCATAAATTGTAAAATTATAGAGGTTCAGTTTTCTCAGATAATATAAGACACTTACTTGCGATGATGGAATTTGTAAAACGCTTTGCATATCACATGTAATTGATTTAAATTTTTTATTATTTTTCGCTATTTCTTTGTCTGAATTTTTTTCTTTTATTGCAGTCTCTTTTCTGTGTAAATGACTCCTATAATTAAGCTCCATCGCTTCTTTTTCTTGTTGTCTTGGGATGCTTTTGTGTATTCATTACAGGTCAAACATTGGTCTTTCTTAGGTTTGAAAAATGATATATTAAATTCCTTACAAAAGATTTGCCTTATAAGTTATCTGACTTAAGCTTGGCAAATTGTCCTTTTTACACTTTTCCACGAACAGGTCGTGAATTTTTTTAATATTGAGATTGTAATCTAAATAAAGTCTTTTTGAAGACTTTCTAGTATCGTGAAAGCTTTTATTGTATTTTTTGCTCTTATTCCCGTTTCCTCTGAAGTTTTATTGCCAGGAATCTTACGGCCCCTTCAGTCTCTTTCACTATATCTGCCGCTTTTATTCTGCTCTTTAAAGACATTCATTATATGAATTTTGGAAATAGACAATGTTTTACAAAAAAATTTCTGACACATTTGACTTTTCTTTCCCATACTTGAGAAAAAATAGAATTTTGCGTCCTTTTCTAAGGCTGCGACTCTTTACTTCATTAGAAAACACATTCAATAATATAAAATCTTTCTGTCTTTGAAATAACATCGCATAAGTTTGGCATAGCAACTTCCGGTTCTCTTGAGAAAGGTACTTAAATCTTGGCAATACTTGGCACTTATATCAACCGCTTTTGGAATTTTAGGAGCTTGCATTCTACCAGTGGTATTTCAACTCGTTTGCTTTTTTCAACATTTATTTTCCACACGGATGGTCTTGAGGTGTTCCATCGGATTCTCTTAGGTCCTACGTGACAATTTTCATTTGAATTTGTTTTTTTCTTCAACTGCTCTAGAGTTTCCTTCACTGGTATTAAAATTATCACTTTCATTACCTGAAGGAATATAGTAGTTATCCTCCATACATTCATCAGAATCCTGGTCACTTATTTGAGGAGGACCTGACTGAATATCTTGAAAAAACAGAATTTAGGCTGTCTTTGTCTATCGCTGTAGGTAGTTCGACAGAAAATTACGTCAAAGTTGGCTCAAGTTGGATTGGTTGATATATGTCTGTAAAAAAATGTATCCAGTGATTAATTCATTAACTCTTTGATTAAGTACGGTAAAAATTAATCTTAATAATGGTAAAGATCTATAAAAATCGTTGTAGCTTTTTGGTCAAATTATATTTTTTGTAATCTATAATAAAATTGGTTGGTATTCAAATCCATAGTGACTACAATAATTGCTTACCTGAAATCTCTCTCTCGACAACTGGTGTCAAAGTTGTTTAGATTTTCTCCTCTGTGGGCCTCAGTCAATAACGTTGGAAACCCTAAGGATGCCTCTTTCTCTAAAATAGAAACACAGGTTTTAATGTTTGTACAGTTCTTAAAAAAATGGATCTATAATATCATGCCATGATCTATAATCATCTTTGTTGTATGCACTATTATTTATTTAAAAAACTTTGACTTCAATATTATTTATAGATTAATAATTAGGTCTAAATTCTAACCTTGTCCAATTACACTCTCTGTTAAAGATGATCCTAATTTTGTATTGGTCGTGTCACTGAGTGGAGATCGAGACAATGGATCTGTCACATTTTCTGAAATAGGATTTCAAAAAATGGCAAAGCTATTCAAATGCCATGATTTATCAATACCCATAAAAATTAGGTTACTACGATGTTATATCTTTCCTATACTCTTGTACGGAGTTGAGTCGTGGACTCTCACAGACGCCACCTGCAAGAAAATTGAGGCTTTCCAAATGTGGCTTTATCGTCGAATCCTGGGATATCCTATACCAACCACGTTACTAACCAGGACGTTTTATTAAGAATGCAAAAAGAAAAATAATTACAATAAAAAATGACAAAAATGACTACCTCGGTCGTATCATGAGGAACAGCGAAAAATATGGATTACTGCAATTAATTCTACAAGAAAAAGTAAAAGGAAAACGAGGACCAGGAAAGCGATGGATTTCCTGGCTTGAAAATCTACGTAAGTAGTTCAACACAACAACTACATAGACACTACAAGAAAAAGACGAAGTTATATACCCGAAGTGATATACACATAGCTTCAAGTCTTTTATTTTCTTTAAATCGTTCACATTTAGTGTCCACGATTTCATGTCATAGTATAGCACTAATAGAACACACCATCTTACAGGCCATATTGTCAGTTTTGAGCTAAGTTAGATACTAGCTAAGTTAGATACTTAGCTATGGATTGCATCTTTCATATTGTCCGCTGCATTTCATTCAATTTCAAAGCTATATTCCTGAGCAGCCAAAACTTTATTCATATTATCTTCGGAATCCATGCTGAAAAGTGTTGACAAAATTTCGATGTTTATTTCTTCGTATCCTTAATTGGCCTTTTAGATTTTATTATATATATATATATATATATATATATATATATATATATATATATAGAGAGAGAGAGAGAGAGAGAGAGAGAGAGAAAAGGAGTACGACCGTTAATCCAATATAAATTAAGGATCACTCGAAGAGTGGTGGGTTTTTCGGTCAAAAAGTGGAGAAAAAAGACAAAGAAGGTGGCTACTTCTTCTATTTATTTGAAGACGTTTCGCTATCTAATCAGAAAGCATCATCAGTTCATCTAAAAAGAATTATGAAAATCCAAACATCCATAGAGAGGTTAATACAAACATGTTACCTCAAAAAGACATGTATATAGCCTTTTGTGAGCTAAAACCAAGTATTGGCAATTTCCATATTCTTTTCTTGGTTGAATTCTATCAGCCTTTTTCCTCTCTTATTTCTAATTCCTAGTCCGAACTGTCCTACTATATTTTCAATTATGAATGCTCCAATATTTGTATTGTGCAATTCTAAATAAAACTTTTCGAACTTATCTTCGGTCTTATCAGCCGTGGGAGCGTAAACTTTAGGCATATCAACCCTTAAGTTCCTGAATTTTAATTTGTTTAAAAAGTTTTATTTTTTTTTATTTAGATGTATGTGGGAGAAGGTTTTAAAATAAAATTCATACACTTTTTTTCTTAATTATTTTTGATTTCTTAGAAAATTGCCGTTACATATATGTAACGCTAGGAAGATATAGGAGCAAAAATATTTAAAATATTCCGTATTATAAAGTTAAAAATAACAAACAAATAATACAAAACTAGATGAAAAAAGATAATCAAATTATTCTAGATGAAAGTCTATGTTAGATGAAAGATTATGCACTCGATGCATAATCCCACATTGCACTTGCAGCACATGGTACGTACATGCGAACTGCAGCCCTCACGTGCACAACGTTTCCTCTTATTATCGGGAGTATAGGTCAGGAGATGATCAATCCTGTCATGTCTTATGCTGGCTACTTTGGACGAAGATGGCCTGCCTGCACCTTTTGGTTCGGTACCATATTTCGTAACATACGATGTTACTAGATACCTTCAAAATTTTAGTTGTGGAATAGGATCATAGGATCTGTTATAAAAGTACCAAGCATTTTGAATAGTTATGACCAGCATCCATGTAAATATACACCACCACCATTTTTTAGAGCGAATTCCTACTCGGTATCTAGCTACATTTTGGTCCATAAGGTCAGTTCCTCCCATTGACGAATTATATTTTCCAATCAAATGTGGACGTGGCACTTGGACAATTTTTTTCTCAGCCTGAGAAAACCGTTTCACATTATTTATGGGAGCGACTCAATAGCAGGTTGAAGCAACTGTAATAATATTGTTGTCAAGCCAACGAACGAAAATGATTCCATTTTGGCAATCTAATATAGAAAAAAACTCGCTTCTTGAATGTTTTTTCTTTCTTGCTTTCTTGTCTGGCAATGCAATATCTCGCGGCCAACGATTATCTCTGATAGTTGCAGTACACCACATACCTTGATCTCTCATATTGGAAAGTAACAATGGACTTGTAAATTTGTCAAAGTTGTCAAAGTACAATTTATAGGAAAGATTTTTTTACCCTCGGGGAGATCCCTCAACATTGACACTAACGGAGCAGTCGCGTTTCTATACAACACTTCATCATTGAACACTAAGGCAGGATATGAGATATCTAGCCTTAGTGTTCAATGACCACATTTTGTACCCAAAACGTATGGGTTTTCCTCTTATAAACTGTTTACAACTGTGCCTACCAAAGTATTTTAGCATAGTCTCATCATAATTGATTTCTGATTCGGGCACAAAATGTAAAAATTTATTTTAAGCATATTCATTAAAGGGCGGATTTTGTTCATAAATATGTTTATGCATAATTTGCTATGCAACTTCAGGTCAACGGTACATCTAAACTAAATGCTGAAAATATAATAACCTGTATTAGGGTGCTGTCTGGTACATAATATGTAGCAATTATACCAATGCAACAAATTAAATAAATCTTACCTACATGCTGATACAAGGATTATTATTCATTGTTTGAAAAAGCATAGTGTAAAACTCCGTTATGGTAATCTGGAGACAGGTGAAAGATCTCGTGTTATAAATTGTTAGATAAAACTGTTAAAAAGTTGTTATCACGCATTTTGTTTCAATGCACATTATTTCACACAAAATTAAACAAATATTTCCCTCAGGAGCTCTTACTTTTCCGCTATTTATTTTATTTTTTTTTTCCTGTAACAAACACTGTAACTCCTTTAAATCTCCGAGTCATGCTTTCTTTATAACCTTAAGATCATAAAATTTTGTGGGGTTTTTATTTGTTTTTTACGACTCCTTTGCACTATATATTCGATCGATTTGGATTTTTAAATTGGGCCTAGTAATTTAAAGTATGATCCATAGAATTTCTACGGGATTTTAGACACTATTGCTCCTTATATACAATAAGATTAACAGTATTATTTATCTTTATTTTTAAGACTTTTTAAATTAATTTAATTATTTTTAAAACTTTTGGTATTGTATAAGAAATAAAAATATTGTAAATTTCAAACTTACCAATTCAACGCATCACTTAACGTATTCACATTTTTTCTTTACATGATTAAATAAGTTAGAAATTAAAATTCTATGTAAATTGGAGGTACATACTGCTTTTGGTCAGATGCTTAATATTTTTATCTATATCCCTTAAAGAAACTCTTTTTTGTTAAATTACTCTCTTAACCTAACGCTGTTGTAGACATTACTTAAATAATTAGAGTACCTTCAATTATGTATTGAAAATACTTAATTATAACTGCAGTCAGCAGAACAGTGTTCGTTGTTCAATCCTTTACTTCTTCTACACAATTGGTCTGCTCAATATGCACAATATAATCTGATCTGATAATCTTTCAATTGGTAAATTTTCATCAGTTCAATCTGTGAGAAATGCAGCTGGAACGATGAAAGAACTAATTCCTTTTTTTAAAGCTTCGTCAAAACGCAATGCAGTTCTTAAAAATATGATGGTAAATCAACTTAGTAGTTTTTGCGAGACGAGATGTGTTGAACGTTAAAAAAGAGTTCTTTAATTTCGAGAATCTCTGCCAAAAATTCATGAGTGCCTTGACACTATATCTTCGTGGGGTGACCTACAGACTGCTGCAAAGGCGAAGATATTACCATTTGCTGTATCTCAAACTGAATTTCTTGTGAAGACTATCTGCTTATCAGTAGTACTTTCTTACATCATCATCATTCTGGCTTTACAACCCTGCGTGGGTCCTATCCCTCTCAAGAATTTCTCTCCAGTCGTCCCTATCCATCGACTTTCTCCGCCAAGCACGTATCCCCATATTTCTTATGTCTTTATCGATGTTATCAAGGAACCTTGTTCTGGGTCTTCCTCTTCTTTTTTGAAGAATAGGTCTATCAAGGAGCGTTTTTCAAGCTTGGTCATTTTGTTCTATCCGCATTACATGCTCTATCCACCTCAGAAGTTCGAAGTTCCATCGTCTTCTCCACACTCCGTTGTCATTCCCTGCTACATAGATTCGCCTTAGTACTTTTCTTTCGAAACATCCTAACATGTTTTCATTGTTTTTTGTTAGAGTCCAGGTCTCTGAACCACATGTTAGTAATGGGCGTATTATTGTTTTGTAAAGTTTTATTTTTGTATTTTTCGATATAATTGTGAATTTAAGGAGGAGATTGAGCCCTAAATAGCATCTGTTGGCTGTGCAAATTCTATGGTTTATCTCAGCGGTACTATTATTTTCAGTGTTAAGGAACGCTCCCAGGTATACAAATTCGTTCAATGCGTCGATTACGTCGTTTTCTATAACAAATGGTCGTAGGATTTGTGGTTGCCTGCATATTTTTATATACTTCGTTTTGTTGGTGTTTATTATTAAACTTATTTGTGTAGCTGATTCTTTTAATGCTGTACTTTCTTACACTGTGTCATTAACTCGTATTTTTTTTAATCAAAAATCGAATTAACATCAGCACGTGATATGCTTAACGACATTTTAAAGATTTTGAATCGAAAGCAAGAAAAATGTGTAATAAAATATTTTGAAGTTTATGTAGGTATAGAAATAAAACTTCCACGATCAGCGCAAAAACAGCGAAAGCGAGCAAATTATCCATGTGAAAATCCTCAAGACTATTTTAGACGATCTACATATATACATTCCGATAATTTATGACATTATTGAAAATTTAAAACCTCGGTTTTCTGAAGCTTATTAGAAAAATCCGACGTCGAGTCAATAACAAATTTTACTGATACTCCAACTGAAAATCCAACTTCTGTATATAAAACTCTAAGAGCAGAATTAAAATTGTGGAAAACAAATTAGCAAAGAAAAGAATACGATGGTTCTTATGATAGTGTAAAACTATTACTTCATGATATTGATATCTATCCTGCAATTCATACTTTGTTGAAAATGTTTAGTGATATTAACTTTGAGTGCATCTTGTGCTGAAAGAACGTTCTCTATTTTGAGGAGAATTAAAACTTGGCTACGGTCACCTATGATTGAAGAGACACTGGTTGGCTTGGCATTGATGAATATTCTATATAATATTCAACGTTATAAACGTCACATCTCTATTAATTTATATTTTAATAATTATTTCATTTTAATTTCTTTATTTATTTATTAATCTCCGTATCTTCAGTTTAATTTTTACTATTTTTTATTTTAAAATTAGTTGGCGCCCTCTGTTTTTCTCTTCTTCCTCTGTCTTTATTTTCTCTCTCTTTCTGTCTCGTAGAATAAATATTCGCCCTCTCTCTTTTTGTCCGGCAGACTATTCTATTCCGTGTTGACAGACAAGCTAGTTTCATGATATCTATAGCAACATCCTATGACATATGTGCTAACTTCATTTAGTCTCCCACTTTCTGTCAAAACAACTTTTCTGTGGTGGGATTATTTTTTGCCTCTTTTTGAAATTTATAAAAGAAGGCAAAAATTATTATAAGACTCATTTTTATGGTCTACAAATTCTGTTGGGGTAAGTACTTTCATTGTGATATTTATTCTATAATTCTGACCGCATTTCCAATATTTGTAACCTTACTTTTTTTCGAAAGCACATTTTTTTTTATATATGCATTAGGACTCTTTAACAGAATTTAACTAATTAATAGCAATCATATTTCATTTTATCCTTGCCATACGCTATTCGTTGTGTAATTTTGTAAGATGGCAAGGAAGTTAAACCTTTCTTTTTGATGTGTTTCTAATGCAAGTTGTATCTTATAGTTTAGTTTATTGGCTTTATTGGACATATCAAAACTTTATTGGACATATCAAAACTTTATTGGACATATCAAAACTTTATAGGACATATCAAAACTGTATTGGCTTTATTGGCTTTATTGGCATATCAACAACTTAATTGGGTCATTTGGATTTATTAACCAGATCGAATTGATTGGCCATATTCAATTTTAACACCACAACTTAGTCAGGACATACAGCCACGTGTGACTGCAGCTCTCCAAAAGCCACAACTTGATTGGAGGACCTAACAGCTAGAACACACAAGCAGCCCATCGAAGCAATAAGTAGCACTTAATAACTGTTAAGCTTTGACAGGGTTAATTATTGTTTTTTTTTATTGTCTTAAATAAATATGTTTGGTTAAAATTTGTCTTATTTGCTATCAACTGAGAACTCAGGTTCAATCCCTAGTTTAAGACAAGACGAACTCACCCTTGAGATACTGAGCTACTGTCTGTGTCAAGTTAAGAATTCATAAAGGAGCCTTATGGGAAGCGGTGATGCCAGAACTACCGATAGACTGAGATAGGCGAGAGTAGTGGAGTTGCAGCGAAAAAGCAGGGCCGAACTGCATGTTATATTGCACATTAGACGTTTTTTCACTTAGGTAACTTTAAATTTTTTTTGTTTTTTTGAAAAATAAAAATTAAAGACATGTCTTTTTCTCACAACAGTTATTTATTAAATTTCGGCTTAGGTCATCATCAGACTCTTAAAAATATTCTTAATTGTTTAATGAACAAATTGAGTGAGTATTGTGGTAGATATTATTAGTGTCAGTAAAAAACATAAAAAAACAATAAAAACTTCTGTATATTTTAAAAAAAATACAACAGAACCATAGAAATGTAACAAATTATTTGGTTTTTTAGTTTGACATTTATATATTTACAATATTACAATTATCAAAAACTATGTACATTCTTCGTCCATATCCAAATCGGAATTGTCACTACTATCATATAAATCTATAACTATGGGAGTTACGTCTTCCATTAGACCGTCCACTTCCCAAAATTTTTTCTCCAGAGTCATTACATGTTGAATATAGTTTTTCCAGTTATCAGACGTAACATTTGAAAACGCTTTTTTTATGAGGTCCTCCATATCCTTCGCTTTGAAGGTGCTGTTATTTACGGCCACATGCCTTTTTACTTGGCTCCATACCATTTCAATTGGATTTAATTCGCAATGGTATGGAGGCAAACGAAGCACTTTGACATTATTTTGTTGTTTACAAAGTTCTTCAATTTTGTAATTATCAAAATTTTGTTTAAATTGCGCGACTACCTCCAAAAGCTCGCACTTCAGATAATTTTCTTCAAAAAATATGTCTTTTTGTCTTAACCAGTCCATAATGTTATTCTTATTCCACGATTGGTTAGGCAACAACTCGGTTTTTACACTATGATATGGAGCATTGTCCATAACAATAACCGTTTTTCGAACTAAGTTGGGCAACAGTTTGTTTTCAAACCAGTTCTCAAAACACGGACCGTCCATTTCGTCGTGATAATCAGCGCTGTTTTTTTTTGCAAGGAAAAACATTTCAGCACCGTTTACAAAACCATTTTCACTTCCGGCATGGACAAGGATGAAACGTGGTCCACGCTGAGTGGGATGCTTTAGTCCAGTACTTAGCCCTTTTATGAACGCATCTCTTGCCGAGGTGACGGTTTTGTCTTTCCATTCTCTGGAAACCGAGTGCCCCACATTGACCCATGACTCATCCAAATACACAATGTCATAGCCCTCAGCCCGATATTGTTTAATGGCCCTTAAATATCCATGCCTCCATGCAATTATATCAGGACGTTCTATTAGCACGGCACTTTTATCACGTTTTGCATAAACAAAGTTCATGTCTTTTAACAACCTGTACATTGTACTGCGGGTAAAATTTGGCAAGTTTTCGTCTTGGTTCACTTTTGGCAGAAGACGATTCAAAGTAGGAGGAATGTTTTCAAAAAAAAAACTATGCACTGTTCGACGAACGCCGATACGAACACCTTCATCGTAAGTATAGTCTCTGGAGTTGTTTCGGCAACGGGTTCTTTTTCTGTTTGTTTTTACCTCAGAAAGCTCACCTTCTTTGTCTTCCTGTACGATTTTTTGAATCGTACGAACTGACACTCCTGTCATCGCGGATACTTTGTCGAATACAATACGTTGACTTTCATCTCGAAGCAAATTAATGTGTTATCTCACTACGTTTAAGATCACTTTTTTAGCACTCAGATGTAAAATTTGACCACTTTTAAACGGCAAAACTGGATCCATTTTAACAATATAATTTTTTACACTTGAGATTTGAGTGCGCGATGGTTATGCCTTAACCCTTGTCCGGGCAGAAGAATTTAAAAACGTAATCGGGCAGTTTGGGCTTATGTATACAGACAAACATATAATCTCCACTTCACCTAATTACACTATTTTGAAAAACATACCGCTCATTTATCTATAACTCATAAATCTGTCTGCTTTCCAAATGTGCTTTCCAAATGACACTATTGTTTGGAATGACTAAGTACATAAAGAGAATTAGAAAACTATTAATAGTCAATTATAAAGTAATCAATATTGTTTACTGTTAGGGCCTGTTAGCCCGGCTTGCCCGATAATGGAAGTTTAAGCACAATATCTTAATTATTATTGCTTTCTATTTATTAACTATTGTGAAAGTAATATTTTATAAATAATTTTGAGAGTTGACACCTAAGCTGTCAGAATTACCTGTGCCATAATAATTAACCAATTGCGTAAAACCTAATATTTTAACCACTAATAAAGACATTTTTCTAATAATCTTTAAAATCACTTCCCTGAAAATGTAACCATATTTATAAGTAATTGTAGTCGTTAAGCTTATTAAATAGATACGTACCTATCTTTTTAAAATAAATTTGATTAACATTGGAAAATATAAATAAAAATTTGAATATAAATAAAGAATGGGTTATTTCGGCCGGCCCTGCATAGTCCCGTGAACTATTGGCAACATACGCCCGTAAGAAATGCACTGGCCTATCTGTTCAGTTGTGAATTCTTAACTTGAAACAGTCTGTAGGCAAGGTATAGACGATAAGCTCCCATGGTTGATTGAAGTATTATTTTTACAATAGTACTTCAATTCTCTTTGGTAGTCTTGACGTTACAATCTCGATAAAGTCATCGATCGTTACGAGCATACAAGAATACATCGTTTAGATTTTGTGTTGTAATTCTTCTTATGTACTCACCAATTAAATTTTACTTTTTTAATTCTTTATCTATTACCAATATGTTATTATAGACTAAGTAGATAAAATATGAAATGATTTAGTTTTTGTACGAAAAATTAAAAAAAGTTAAATATGAATACTTTTGTACTGCCTAAATTTTTACGCCTTTATAAATATTATTATTTATATTGTTCTGAAGCGATTTTCTTGTGGCATGTTAAAGTAATTACTATTTAAATGGAAATAAGCCACAATTAAAGGTTAAAGTACGTTTATTGACGTTTCAATTTCCACTTCGGAAATCTTTCTCAAAATAAAAACTAATGTTTGTATTTATTTTTTAGGGATCTGCTGAGAATTTTTGTGGATTATTTAATAATATTATTAATAATATTCGATCTACTGCAAATACATAATTATGCGACAAAACCAAAAGCCTTATGAACACACCTCTAGTAGGCACGTTCCAGCAAGCAAAGAAAATGTCGAATAAATAAAGCTGTATCAATTTTTAAATGTTTGAGAAAGTGTCTGTAAAAATAAATATAGCACAGTTTGGAGACATACCAAATGATAGTAAGCTATTATGAAAGGATACAAGGCCTGAAAAACATTGTAAAATTCGCCGAGGTGAAGAATTTCTGTGTTTGACAAAAACAGTCATTAAGACGAAAACAAACTTAAAATTCTTTGACCGATATGAAAATCTTCTTCTCCTTCTTCTTCTTCCTCTTTATAAGCAACTCTGCTTGTTCATTAGCGGATTATTACCTCCATGGAAAGTTGTCACTACATCTTTTGCGCGGTCGTCCAATACTTCTTTTGCCAATTGGTGACTTATCTCTTGCTATTTTGACGACACGGGTCTCCTCCATTCTTCTTGTGTGGTTATTCCATTCTTTTTTTCTATTTTATGTCCATTCATTTATACACTGTACGTTACATTTTCTTCTAATGTCTTTACTTCTCTTTCGATCTCTCAGCATATTTCCTGTAATTCTTCTCAGTAGTCTCATCTCTACCGTTTCCAGTAACCTTTGAGTTGTGGCTCTATCGGGTCTTGTTTCTGGGGCATATGTCATTATTGGTCTTACACTGGCTTTATAATTTCTTGAGTTCATCTCAGTGTTAATGTGTCTGTTTCACCATATACTGTTATTAAGGCATCCTGCCAGTCTATTTGCTTTTTGTACTTGATCTCTCACTTCTTTGTCCAGGTTTCCATAGTTGGACAATGTAATTCCCAGGTATTTTATTTCCACTACTTGTTCAATACTGATGCCATCAATTTCTATTTTACATCTCGTTGAGTCTTTGCTAACTACTATTAATTTAGTTTTTTGAGATGAGATTCTCATATTAAATGATTGTGCTCTTATGTTAAATATGTGGATCAGTCTTTGCAAAATATCTTCATCTTGGGCTATCAATATTGCGTCATCTGCGTAACAGAGTATTTTTATTTCTTTGTTTTCCATTCTGTATTCTCTTCCTTTGTTAACGCTTTTGATGGTTTCATCCATGATTAAATTGAAGAGCATGAGGCTCAATGAATCCCCTTGTCTTATTCCGCTGCCTATTTCTATAGGTTATGTAAGTTTTTATAATATTTAGGGGAACTTCTCTATTATACAGAAGATGGATAACATCTTTGAGTCTTACTCTGTCAAACGCTGTCATTAGGTCAATCAGACCCAGAAATGCTGGTCTATTATATTCTAGCGATTTGTCAGTAATTTGCTTTATAACGAATATTTCATCTGTACACAATCTTCCACTACAAAAACCTTGTTGTTCATCTGCTAAACTTATCCTCTGATTTACTAGCACTTATAAAATTTTAGTTGTATGTTTTAAGGTAGTATTTACCAAGTTTATACATCTGTAGTTTCCTGGCTGTTTTTTATCTCCTTTTTTGAATAGTAGAATTAGTTCGCTCGTTCTCCAGTTCTTCCGATATTTTATTGTGTTTTATAATTTTATTAATTAATCTTGTTAATTGTTCTGTCATTGCTGCTCCACAATATGTCAGTAATTCGTTTGGCACCCCGTCCTGATCTGCTGCTTTTCTGTTCTTCAACCTTTCAAGCATTTTCCGAACTTCCTGTACTACATTTATATTAAGTTCTTCATTTGTGGTAATTTCTGGTGTTTTCGGTTCTAGTGTCGTTTGTTCTTCCTCTGCATAAAGCTTTTTTAGGTAGCCAATCCACGTATCCTTTTCTATGTGTTTTGGTTCTATTAGTTCCTTTACCTCCGTTCTTTGACCTCTTATGAATCGCCATAGTGCATGTGTTTCGTTTCTAATTGTCTTGTAATTATGGTATACCTCTTGTGTTTTGGTTGACATGTATTTCAGGTGAGCTTTTTTCTTTTCTGTACATTTTTTCTACACTTCTGTACAAAACCATAAAGTTCTTCGCCTTAGGAATGATATATTTTTATTTATCTTTATTTTACCAAGAACTTCCTTGCCCGAGGTTAAGATATTGGACTTAATTTCTGCCCAAATTTCTTCGACTCTATTACTTTGTGTGATATATGTGTTTCTGCTTTTTTAGGTTATTCTTTTTTGGAAAAGGTATCTTGTGGAGTAATTCTGTAAGCTTTCGACTTTTATCTTTGTCTTTTATTTTGGTGTTTTGTTATCACATACATGTGTTTTCATTCGGATATTGCACAATACCAATTTATGATCGCTTCCTATTTCTGCTGATGTTAGTGCTCTTATATCCAAGATTTGAGAGGGGTGTAACTCTCTAATCAACATAATATAGTCTATCATAGATCTTTGTCCTCTAATATTTTCAAAAGTGTATTTGTATTGTACTTTGTGAGGGGAAAATGTATTATTAATACGTATTTCGTTTATGTTGCAGAGGTCCGTCAGAAAGTCTCCGTTTTCATTTCTGATATTTTTATTATATCGCCGTTTTAGTCCTGGAACTATATCATTGCCCACAGGGGCGTTAAAATCACCTATAATGATTATATATTCCAAAATTTAAAGAGATAGCTGGCAAGTTACATCTTAGACAAACAACTATCAAAAAATAATCACAAAATATAGCTACTAAATAAAGAAGAGAAGGAAAGAGAAAAAGAAGAAGCTGATTATATCTCCAAGGAGTTGCTATCAACAAGTCCTCGTAGACACTTTGTCTCAGGACCAGCAACCTCATGTAGAGTCGTACGTTGCCATGTTATCAATTCCACTGGTAACTTTAACATCTTAATATTAAAGATCGAATAATATAATCTAAATTTAAACTAATAACATTTAACGGGTTTTTACCCAAATATTTAGTGGCTCAAAACATGTACACCTGAAACACTGATGATGGAATGCAGATTCCGAAAACGTTTTGTGATATAGCCCGATTGGGTATTTTATTTATATACCTTTTATAAAGGATTTTAAATAAAACAAAATTCTGATTATGTCTGTCGTTTTTATAAACTGAGTATTGTTCTCGGAATATTTTTCTATAGGAATGTATGTAGTTGTGGAAATCTAGTTAGTTTTACATAACAAAAATAGCAATGCAAGTAAAAAACTTCTAGAAGAATAGTCTTCCTGGAAACAAATATTTTTTAATCAGATTTGTAAAAATAGATGAGTATGTCACATCATATAAATAAATAACACGACACTAAAAGTAACGTCACTGCCTACATGTAGAAAATATTCTGAACACGCTGGCAAATCAGATTGGCAACTGATTGCGAGAATCAAGTAGACTGGCGGGTAGAGATCACATCCCAGTAAGTCAGGGCTTCAAAGCCAACGTGATTCAATTGCATTTAGGGCGGAACATCTCCACAATACTTCCGGTATCATCAGAAAGGATACGATGTGCAAGAGCAAAAAGACTGCGAAGTGTATTGGATTTTTTTTTAAATTTCTTTTATATACAATTTTTTTCAGAATGGGTTTTAAGAAATTTCATTTTGTTAAAAACGTAAAATTTTTACATTTAAAGTAATAGCGATTATCTGGTTTTTAAATAAATGAAAAACATTCATTAAAATAAGGGCGTGAATTTGATGGATGCGCTTAAAAGAAGAAGGGAAAAAGTGGAAAAGACAAAAGGCAAACTCGGTAAAACAAAACCAATTGAAGACCTAAGTGGATAAAAATGTTATGACACAGATTTAAAGTTTGGAAAAAAACAGCAGAAAAGATTTTGGTTTTAAAAATTTTTAAAATTTTTGTACACAACACTTTTATCCACTAAGCATAAAACTGACGTATGGTTGGTAATGGCGCCAGAGTGACCAATCACGACGCAGATTGTCACTTTGGCCGACCAATCACAAACAGCGCTATTAACTACGTTGTCATTGGCCTCCCGGCGGAAGATTGCTGCTAAATTGCAAACACAAATTGTGTAAAAAAGCAGCACATCTTCAGATCGAGATCTAGTTGTCTGCATCACTAGCCCCTACTAGACCTTGTTGGCCGAGCGCCTTTATTACAATTCTGCGTTTTATTATTACCTCAGTGAACATTTCTTCGATCTAAGAAGACGTCGAAGTGAAGACGATTCCAAAGCTCTTTAGTGTTTGAATGAATACAAAGCCGTGTGGCTACGACATCATTTGAACCACAAGAAGTACGGGAACCGGCGATTGTTCACTGACGGCCTCCCCTTTTGTAGAGATAAAGAAAAGTCTGGTAACGGACTTATAATTACCTCGCAGAAGCCGGCTAGCAGCTCGGAGAGAACATTCCCTGGCCAGATACACACGATCTTTGAGATAGTGAAAAGACAGGATGTCATAGCTATTTCGGATCGTGATGAATGGACACAGCGTTCCACTGGTCCACTGACGGTCAGAAGCAAACAAAAGCAGTACAGAAATTGTAACCGTCCTAATAGAACCGCAAATTGTTTCTTAAGACACAGTATATTGCTTAAAAAGAATCTTAAGAGGTGGAGATACGGAGTGAAGGGTCGTCGAAGTGTCAACATTCTGCCGACGTTCCTGTACCTCTTGAGGAGTGTGAACGTGGCCACACGGCAAGGTGTGAAGTGCCGACATCTCTGTAAGACTCAAGGCATACACTGTGCCCAGAATACTAAACAAATATTCATGTAAGACAAATTAATGTAAAAATAAACCTCGAAATGTTAAAGTATTCTGGTTGCTGGTGACACCTTGTCGACAACAGAGTCCCCAATAAACTTCTCGCTAAGCGAAAGCCTAGATCACAATATAAACTCCACGAATACGAGGATGGAGTCGAGAAACCTTCGATTCTTCTCCAGAGGGGCGGTCGTAGACCATCCAGAGACTCCGAATACCCCAGAGGATACTACGGCCGTACGAAAGTAACGATATGGATAAAAGTGTCAAGTATGTTAATTAACTTTTATTAATACTATAACTATACAAAAGATGGAACTTGAAATACAGAAACTTACAGTGTTTTGAAGTTCATTCACATTTTCGAACTCTTGAATTTTTAGTTTCCCTTAACGTGGTCTAGCAAATTGTCATGTCAGTCTCATTTTTATGTTTACTCAATACTGTTTAAGTTTAATCTAAGCTCCTAAGATCACCTAAACGTAATAGAATAACTTCGTTTTTTGTTTAAATTCGTGTGAGAAAGTGTTAGCTTTTTAAATATGAAAAAATATTTTGTCTACGAATAACACTTTAAAAGTTACTCTAATTGTTGTGACGTTAAAAATAACATTGATCATCATTCTGGCTTTACAACCCTGTGTGGGTCCTAGCCTCCCCAAGAATTTGTCTCCAGTCGTCCTTATCCATCGCCTTCCTCCGCCAAGCACGTATTCCCATATTTCTCATGTCTCCATCGATGTTATCAAAGAATCTTGTTCTGGGTCTTCCTCTTCTTCTCCGACCAATAGGTCTATCAAGAAGCTGAGTCTTTCTAGCTGAGTCATTTTGTTCCATCCGCATTATATGCCCTATCCACCTCAGACGTCCTATCTAAATATGTTTTACGATATCAGGCTCCTGGTATTAAGTAACATGTTTTCATTATTTTTTGTTAGAGTTCAGGTCTCTGAACTATATCTTAGGATTCGGCGTATTAATGTTTTGTAGAGTTTTATTTTTGTATTTCTCGATATAATTGTGGATTTAAGGAGATTAAGCCCAAAATAGCATCTCTGCAGTAGTATTATTTTTAGTGTTAAGGTATACAAATTCGGTCACTGCTTCGATGACGTCGTTTTCTATAACAAGAGCTCGTAGGATTTGTGGTTGCGTGCTTATTTTCATATATCTTATTTTGTTGGTGTTTATTATTAAACCCATTTTTGTAGCTGATTCTTTTAATGTACAATTCTACATACGCCTCTCGTACAGCGTTTTCTGTTCTCCTAACAATATTGATATCATCAGCATAGGCCTTGATTTGCATTGATTTATTATATATAGAACCAGTGATTTGTGACATACGTATTACTTTTTCCAGAGCCAGATTTAACAGTATACAGGAGAGAGAGTCTCCCTGGCGCAGCCCGTTATTTGTTTTAAAAGGTTTAGATAGTTCCCCCTGAATTAGTACTCTACATTCAACTTTTCCAAGATTGCAAGATTTTTAATTGTTACTTTTTAACTGATTTGGTATTCCTAGCTCTTTCAGCTCTAGAACTGTCTAGTGAATGTAGTAATTATTTTTTTTGCGAAGTTAGTTACTTTTTGACAGACTAAAAGTGGCTAGAAATTACTATACAACCAAGCACACGTGATAATAGCTTATTTCATTAGAATATTTCGTGACCTTTTTTGCAAACTTATACTAATATTCTATTATTCCTATCAGAAACTAGTTTTAGACGACCGGGATTTTACCTTTTTTATCTAACGTACTTTATTATGTGGATTATATAACACAATATTGAGTACGTTTTGTGATTATATATCATTTAAAATATTGCTTATTCAGCGTTATTATCATCACTTTTAAAAAATTAATAAATTAGCTGGATAATATTAAAATTTATTCGTTTATTGAAACTATTCTCAAGAAAATGCTACCAAAAACTATAAGTTGGTTACCTACATTTGGCACAACTTAACGATATAAACTAAATTAGCCTAACTTTTCTATAAAATATATTGTTTTATATATAATAGAAACTTACTTTCTTCATACATGCGATAAATTTCTAAGCGAATTAAATTTTTGACGCTGCATTTAAGTCAGTCGTTAATTTCCTTTTGTGACTTTTCTTTTTTAAAGTCAGGGTTTTATTAGGCCCAACTTTATATTTACGCACACTTTTTTCTGATACTTTCAGACATTTGGATGTTAACTGAAATGTTTTTGTTATTAAGAACATCCGTAACATTTACATAACTCGATGAATACATTGTAATGATCAACTTACCTCAACAGAGTTTTCATTCGGCAAATAAAAAAAAATGGTAGGCATTTTGAATAAACCTTTGTGCAGTTTTATTACCTTGTAATTTAACAGCATCCTTACTCATCTAAAAAAATTAACTTGTAATGAACATATTATCATATTTGTAAAAAAAACTTATCAACGCATTAGCTGATGGAACAAATTTAAAACTTTAAATATCCATAATAATAAAATTCAAAATAGAACTAACTAATTAATTAAATAGAACTAACAAAAGAATTAATCAAAAATAATAAAACAATAAAACTATACTAAATAAAATAAACAACGCAAATAATACAAATATTTACTACAATATGTTAAATTGTAACAACTCAAATATTATATTTTAAATATACAGGGAGAATTTTATGGGATTAGTATACACTTACACAATTTAGAATAATCCTTCCTTTTTCAAATGAAGAAGTCTGCAATAGTAGTATATTTGAGCTATTAATAGTAAGAAGTCGGAATTTTTGTGTTGTAGTGGTGCCATACGGTGACATAGTACTGTGGAAAATGTTTTATACGCTGCATTTAGAAGCGTAATCCCTCTGTAGTTAGAGCATTCAAAGATATGTATCTCCTTTTTGTGTATGGTGCAAAGTATTCCAATATTCCAATCATTGGGGAGTAATTTCTGTGCTCATATTTCTTTTATAAGCCGCTGTAATGCCATTATGGTATCCTGTCCACCTTCTTTATATAGTTCAGCTGGTGGAAGATCTATTCTATCTATTTTGGGTGATTTGTTTCTGGCTAGTTTTGTTACTGTATCTTTAACTTCAAGAATCGTTGGTGGTTCCTCTTCCCTCTCGTTTGTTCCCCTTTCCATCTTTTTCGTCTTTTAGTTTTATTGTTCTTTCTCTATATTAAGTGCCTGGTTAAAGCATTCCACTTATCTATTCAATACATCTTTGCTTGTTGTTAATAGGTCGCCATTTTGACTTCTGCATTGTCTTGTTGTTGCCTTGAATTCTTTTTCTCTGTTAATGTTTTCTATATATTTAAGTTCCTTATTTAAGTGGTTTCGTTTTTTTCTTTTGTATGTTCTCTTTTCTGCTCTTCTCTTTGTCTGGAAATTCTCTACAGTTCTTCTAGTTCATAGGGTAAGCATCTTTCTGTGGGCTTAATTTTTTTCTTTTGTTGCTTTCTTGCTTAAAAGTCTTCACCTTTCATATGGTCCAATAGAATTAACTATGTAAAATTTTAATTTAATTAAGTGTTAAATAATAAGCATAAGAAGAAGCATAACATATGAAACAAAATTATATATTTATGGTTACGGATTCTCATTCAAAAGACAATCGATTGTTCTGCAAATGGGGTTCCAGAAGTGTCTATAAATCCTTCAAAGTCTATCAAAGTTCATCAAAGTATCCCAACGTATTCTAACGTATCCTAAGACAAACAAAGCAGATGAATATTTGGAACAAACGATTTATATATTTTCCTTCTAAAAAGAAAATAAATAAGAAACTGTAAGTGCCTTATTTACACTAAATCCGATAGAATATAGCCTATAGAAAAATTATAATGTCTTACCTGGTGGACATTTTTACAAATATCACCACATTTGATTTGTTTGGTGGTCAAGAACAGAATAACAGCGGCTCTGCCGTGGACGGTGTCATTTCCCATGGGCATTATGCCAGCGATCAATCGTACAATTCAATCTGACCAATAGAAAAGAAGTTCTAGATAAAAATTTACAACACCTCTCGAGAATCGTTGATTAACCAAAACAAAATTTATTGTTTACGTTATTTAAAACGCAATTAGTTATACAGGGACGCATAAAAGCTATTGCGTTCTGAATTAAATAGAATAAAATATATAAGTTTGTTGGATTGTAACAAATCAATCACTTACGTGTAAGATAATGTTTACAAAAACTTTAAACAATTAAATTGAAGAATTTTAGATTCCATTTTAAAGGTTTTTTTTTATTTCTGAATAGACAAAATCTTTATATTTAAGTATCAATTTAATGGTAAGCTAAAATCCCACTTTGCACTAAATTGGTATACTTAAATTGTCTATATATTATTAGAAAAATTAGTCAAAGATCTGGCTATTGAGATGTCTCTAGAAAAACTTATTGTCCTCGACTATAACGATAAACGTATAAAGTTTGGTTCTCTATATTTTATATGTAGGTAATATGTATATTGACAATAAAAACTAATTAAATACCTGGTTATTAAGATGTTCTGAAAAAAATTTATTTCCCTGGAGTATAATGATAAACGTATACAGTTTGAACTTCTCTATACAGTGCCGGTAAAAAATCTTAAGGTACAAGAAATATTCTTCTTCCATGGGTACTGACATTCTCTTCAACTCCTCTTTCAGCTGATTTATGTTGCTCGGTCGACTCTCTTGAACCTAATTTTGTATAATATTGCAAGCGTTGTCGCAGGGATTAAGGTACAATACGTTGATATTGTGATCATTCAAAACTTTGTGACTGTCTTGGCGCTGTGAGCAAGGGTACCATCTGTATACAGAAGTCACATTCGTGAATTTCATAAAAGTTTAATAAATGTTGTTCTAGAGCAGTCCTATAGTTGCTTGCTCTCATTGGAACATTCTTAGGTAAGAAATATAACCATGCCACCAAATTTGGAGCTTCCTATCACTAACCTGAACGCACTTTTGTCACTGAACAAGATCTTTCTCCACTGCTCAGGTATTTAGTTCTGATACTTTCTTCACTGCTTTTGTAAACAAGGGCTTCTTTGCAGCACGTCGTCTTGACAATGCTAGATCTTTCTCTAGCCGGTGACGATTCGTTCTTTTTGAATCGCTCTAAAAGAGATCAGAATTATTTATCAAAAACATTTATTTTTAAGTTCCGTTATGGAAGGGTTCAACATTACAACATGCCTGATGATTGTGTCAGTCCTGGATGATGTTTTTTTAGGAGCTCCAGAACCAAGTTTTCTTTCCGGAACAAAACCTGAAGGCAACGACGCAGCCAACCGTTTCAATTGATAACACACTTGAAACACCAATATGATATGCTATGGTAATTGCCCCCTTTCTCAAGTAACGTTAAAGCACGAACTTTCTCTTCATCTCTGAGTTTCTTTCGACCCACATTTTTTACTTCAATTTAGAATTTGATATCTCAAAGTTTACTCAGTAAGTGAAAAGAAGTTTAACCTTGACTTCTCGCACCAAGCCTATCGTAAGTTGTAACGTAAATATTTTGCCCATGAAGTATCATTATGGGGGTTGAAAGTTGGGGACAGAAACTATTGGGGTAGAGATAGGGCAAGCAAAATAAACGATACTGTGCGAACAGCACTCAGGGTTTGTTTGGAGAGCTGGGTCGTGGATAAGTTGATGGCAAGGGGTAGGATTGGGACAACTACAAAAAAATTAAATAAAGGGGTGCTTACATAAGTCTCTTGGAACAAATGGACAGACAAAACAACAGGAACGACCTCTAGCAATTTAAAATGGACGCCGCTTCGAGGTGCCAAATTATAACGATTACAACAACTAGTTGTAACTATTGAGATAATTATTAGAAATACAAAAATGGTTATGAGACTTTTTTAAAATAAAAATACAAAATGGTTCAGAGAAATAAATTAAACATTTATTGTTGTGTCACGACAAACAGTTACAAAAATACAGATGGCACAAAAATTACTATATTAATAGTTACAGAGATTTATACCAAAAATATCAAAGAAAACTTACATGTGTACTATTCATTTACAAACTCGGGAGATGCTACAAAAACTTACAAATGTTACTGAGCTATAAACTATGGCAAATAAAAAAATTATTGCAAATAAAAAATTATCTTTTTAAATAATGAAAGCAATTATTATTTAAAAAAAAATGTCTATCTTGACTTTAAAATTTAACACAAAAAGTTACCTTAAATTTCACTAAATTTCACTCTGCATGTCTGGGGTCGAGAACTGGATCCATTAAAACCTCTGGGGGCAGAAACTGGATTGGAAATCTCTGAACATGAACATATTCATCTCCAAACTTCCAAAAATCCTGGGGTGACAACCAGGGAGAAACAAAACGAGGATGAAACAACGATTCTTGTTCCTCACCTTCTGAAACCTCACTTAAACTGCAACTATTGACTGCTCAATACTATACATTTAACTGCTACTGTCACTTTATACTATATTTCCATGACAAGAAAAGGAAAACGAAAAGATTACGAATTTGAAAATAAACTCCAATAAAACTACATACGACTTTAACAACGGCCTGCCTTACCCAGAGTGATCTATTAATCTTTTAAATTCATTCACTTAACTTAGCATAAACAAGACACTTACAACGGTAACGGGAACGCAAAATATCCTAAAAGAGGCTTCGATCAAAGAATACCGACAAAATACGCATCTTGTGAAATATAAACAAACTATAAAATGGTTTACATTAACTCTAGCTACGCAAATAAAAGGAAGTTGAAAGATTCGGTGTTTTAACTTGTACGAAAGGAAGAAGAAATACACTAAGATTATTCTTTGATATTTTAACAAATACGAGGGGATTTCAATACATATCCAAAGAATTTTTAAATGCTACAAAGTACAGTACAAAGAATAAACTAAAGAAACTAAGGGGTCAGTAAACGACAGACAGCTGCCGTGGCGAGTACGTTATCCTCTCTCCCTTTAAACGCTAAACAAGCTCAGACAGAACGCATGCAATTTTTCTTCGAATTTAGTGATTTATTTTGCAATGAAAGATTTTTTTGTCGACACTGTATATGTTATCTGTGAGATTTTTAAAATTAAAACTTATTCGACTACTTTCTAATGCATTTATTGTGGGCTAATAATGACAACATTACACATGCTTTTACACAATATATACCAGCAAAAGCTCCAAATAAATTCCGACTAAATTATCTCCCACTGTATATGAGTATCCGTGCCAAAAATCCGTAAAATAACCCATTTATCCTACGTTAGTTTCTACGTTTACGCCGACTAAACTAACTTCAATTTTAATGAAAAATATTGCCAAAAACGAAAAAGAAAAAATTACACACCCAACAAAATGATTGTCGAACGTAACTCTTAGCTTCATCCCGCCACGTCGGGTGCCGGGTGTGTGCCTGAGGTATATGAATAATGAATAAAGTTATCGTTTAGTTCATATTTTTGATGGGGTACAGCACGGCAAAATGTAATTTGCATTTGTAAGAGATATGGCGAGATCAAAGCAGGCTGGTCCCGCTTGCTTTCTCTCCTGCTCCCCCTTTCTCTTCTTTTCCGTCTCTGCATGTATAGGAACTTTTGCGCCCCCTTTTTCCACTAATCCATTCTAGCGGAGGATATCGCCGGTTTTTTCCTATTTTAAACTTTCTAAGAAAACAGCTATCTGTAAACCTTCCATATACTTTAGAATAAACTGCTTAAAAATAGAAATGATTTTTTTTCAGATTGACGCGAAGTTGAAAAAAAATTATATATTTATTTATTTATTTATTAATAACAGGATAACAACAGGATTACCCCCATTACAAAAAAAAATATGTTAACATACAGTATAAAAATCAATCTCTGTAATCGCTCACAAACTAAGTGAAATTAAAATTTTAAATTTTGAATAAAACTAAATAATAATTATATATGAAACAAGATGAATTAAAGTAAACAAACAAGTAACTATAAGTTGTCAAACTGTTTTTAGCCGATTTTTAAATGAAGCCAAGGACGCCAAATATTTCTAAATTGTTCCTATTTATAATTTTTAATGTTCGCTCAATAGATGAATGCATACTATAATTTGTACTGTGAAAAGGTATACAGTGCTAGTCAAAAGTCCATTCTCCCCTCGTACCTTTTGAACGGTTATACTTGAAATAGTGAAATTTAGAGGGATGTAATAAACAAACGTAGGCTTCTTAACTAGTCATAGCAAGTGACGTAATAGTGACAAATGACGTGACAGTGCCACTGTGACAGATAATTTTAAATAGATCTTATGGCAAGTGATACCTCGTTTGAAATTTATTGAAAATACCTATTCAACCATATTAATTTTATTTGAGTTTAAGCTCATTTTGATGAATAAATTAAATAAATATTAAAAGTGTAGTTTCACAATACAATTTAATAACATATAATATATTATGATCAAATTGTGTAAGAAATCAAAACATAAACAAAATTCTTACTCTAAAAAAGCGGCAACACTTTAAACAATTTTGTCACACGCTGAACTGTCATTAAAATTTGAAGTATTCCCGTATCAGTTGCGTACAATTGTCTAATATATTTAATTAAAATTATTATTTTATGGAATATTAGACTTAAATGAGTTATTTCATAAAATTTATAATATTAATAATAACAAATGTTTTTGGTTATTTAACCAATATAATTCTAAAATTCTCAATATAATGATGATTATAGTTTTTTAGATTATTATACCATGTTGACGCCTATGAAAGATCGAGCAGTTCTGTATGGGTTTCGTATTATTAGCTGTAGGAAAATTTGAACTGTAAGGTTGACGTTCTGGAAATTTTAAATATAAGTGACGTCACTTTATATAAATTGTGAAGTGCAACGTTTTTACTTTGAAAACTGGTATACTAATTTTGTTTGGAGTTAAGGTGATTTTGACGAATAAATTAAATAAATACTAAAATTCTAGTTTGGCATTTAATTAATAAAAATTCTAACGTCCGCCTTTGTTAAGTTTCTGTTTCTACTTAGTTTATTCAATTCTCTAGATATTTTTAGTTTGCAGACGCGTTTATACCTAAATATTTAGTTTATGTTGAATGAATAATGAAAGATACCCCGATCGCCCTACATCGAGAGCTTATTTGAGGAAGCTTTTTCGGAACTTTAAACAAACACGTAGTGTTCAAGATGTCAAACGATCTGGTCGATCAACAATTAGTGGTGACAAAAAATTTGACATAATTTCAGAAATAGTAGTGAACACTACTTCTTCTACAGCCCAAGTTGCATCTATCTATGGAATCAGTAAAAAGATTAAAAATTGTGGTCCGACTTTCAGATGATGACCTCGAGCGAAAACTAGAATTCTGTGCAAATATGTCCAATAAAATTAACCAACAGCCCGATTATATAAAAACAATTTGTTTTAGTGGCGAAAGTACTTTTTCTCTTAATGGAAATGTTAACACACACAATGTGAGGTATTGGAGTGACACAAATCCTCACGTCTTTCGTGAAACACATACTCAATTTTCAAAAAAAATAAATGCTTGGGCAAGTATTTTGGGAAACCACATAGTTGGGCCTGTTTTTCTCAATACTAACTTAACCGGTGAAGTGTATCTGGTGAAGTGTATCTGGAGATGTTACAAAATGTAATTGAACCGTTAATACTTGAAATTCTGGAGGATAATTCAGATGAATTCGGCAACTTGGAAATAACGTTTCAACAAGATGGTGCAGTAAGACTTTACCTAGATGAGGAATATCGTGGTAGATGGATTGGACGACGAGGTACAATAGAATAGCCAGCTCGGTCACCGTACTCCACACCATTAGATTTTTTTTGTGGGGATACTTGAAATTTAGAGTTTACGCTACAGCACCCGGCAATACTGACATTTTGAAACAACGAATTGTTGAAGAATGTACGGCGATTTTCCCCGACACATTTGAAAGATTAAGGCAATAGTTTAGAAATAGGATGCATTACTGCCAGGAAGTAGATGGAGCACATTTTGAACACTTACTATAAGAACTGGTTGTTAAATATTTATTTATTAAAGGAGAAGCTACTATTTTAGTATTTATTTAATTTATTCATCAAAATGAGCTTAAACTCAAACAAAATTATTAGGACTAAATAGGTATTTTCGATACCTTTTAAACGAAGTATTACTTGTCATAAAGTCCCATTTAAAAATTATCTACCACAGTGGTTCTGTAACTTCATCTGTCACTATTACGTCACCTGTTATGACTAGTTGAGAAGCCTTCGAAGGTTGGCGATCCAAATGGCAATTGTAGTTTTGGAAACTACTGCGCGAAAGATTTCTGCAGATGAGCGGTCGAACCATCTCCTCAGGTCTTTCAGCCACGAGTTTTGGCGTCTTCCTACTGATCTTTTGCCCTGTACTTTTCCTTCCAGTATAACTTGAAGTAATTCATATCTTTCGCCTCTCAACCCATGACCCAAGTATTGCATTTTCCTTTCTTTGATTATTCTTAGTAATTTTTTTTTGTTTACACATGCGACGAAGTACCTCAACATTAGTAACTCTTTGTACCCATGGAATTCTCAACATTCGTCTGTATATATACATCCCAAAGGGATCTATACTATTTTCTATTTCAGAGTCCATTGTCCAACTTTTACAGCCATACAGTAAGACAAAAAAAAACGTAACATCTGATCATTCGGATTCTAAGCTGTAGACTAAGGTCTGATCTTGTAAAAAGTCGAGGGGAAGTCTTGTGAGGAATTCGATTTTTTTGGTAATGCTACGAATGTTGATTTTAGCCAGTCTGTTGTTATTTTACCTGTGTCATATATCTTATTGAATAGTGTTGTTATTAAATCTAGGCTTTTACTTTCGTTATCTGCAATTAGTTTTAGTATTTCAACATTGATATTGTCTGGACCGGTGGCTTTTCCATCTCTCGGAGATTTTACTGCGTGAATCACTTCTTTTTTGGTTATTTCTGGGCCTTTTTCATTTATTAGATTATCTGTGGATGGTGGAGAACAAGGTCTATCGTCGTCAAAAAGAGTTTGTATGTATTCTTTCCATCTCTCTAGTTTGTCTTCTCTACCCATAATTATTTCGTTATTATCATTTTTTAATATTGTTGCTTGTCTCTTTTTGTGTCTACCTGTCATTTCTTTTACTTTTTTATGTATATTAAAGGTGTCGTATCTTTCCTGAAGTTGTTCGATTTCTAGGCATTTTGTTGACATCCAGTTTTCTTTCGCCTCCCTGAACTTTTTTCTAATGATTTTGTTGATTCGCTTGTATTCTATTGGGCTTGTTTTATGTTTTCATCTTACGTCCATGAGGTCCATGATCTCTTGCGTTATCCATTTTTGTTTTTTGTTGTGTTTTATGAACCCGATGTCTTCTTCTTGTATCTTTGTTATTTTTGTTTTTAGAGCAGTCCATGTTACTTCAATGTCTGTCTGTACCAAGTTTTCGATCGTTTTTATTTCTTCCTCAAGCTCCATACTTATTTTTTTTTCTGTTCAGAGTTCTTCAGTTGTGAGATGTCTATTTTTCTTGTACTTTGTTTCTTTTTCACTTTGAGAAATCTTTTTAATCTAAAATCCATTATAACTTGAGAAGCCTACGTCTGTTTATTACCTTCCTTCAAAGTTCACTATTAGAATAATAACCGTTAAAAAAATACGAGGGGGGGAACGGATTTTGATTGGCACTTTATAAAACAGATCATCATATTTGATACTTCGGGAGGGAAAAATACAAGCTAACAGATTGGAGAAGTTCAGGACAACAAATTAAACCATTTAGTAATTTAAACATAATACTAAATCAGAGTTATCTCGTCGGGTTTTTAATAAATTCATGTTGAGTGTTTTTAAAATATCTGTATAATTAGGATTAATAATGCGTATGTTTAATTTATATGCAAAATATCTTAAAAAATTGTTCTACAATGTCTCCAATGTAGTAGAATGAACTTGGTATTGTGGAGACCATACAATAGATGCATATTCCACTTTAGATAAGACCAAAACATAATAAACCACTCTTAAAGCAAAAAACGGATAGTCTCAGATAGTTGCGAATGATAAAGCCTAAAGATTTTAATGAATTGACCGTTGTATTATTTATGTGTTGTACAAAACGCAACTGTTCATCAAATGTGACTCATAAGTCTTTTATTGTTTTGACATAGACAATTCGATATCACTAATTTCATAAGAAGTATCATATTTTTTAAAACCTCCATAAAAACTTTTTAATATTTAATATAAATAACATAATATTTTGCATTTAACATTTAAATGCAAAATAATATTCTACCACCAAATACTCAACCCGTCTAAATCTTCTTGAATTAAAGTTATGTCATCATTTAAATCTATGGATTTAAATAATTTCAAATCATCTGCAAACATAAGGAAATCGCAGTTTCTAAAACATTCTGATATATCGTTCACAAATATATTAAACAAGGGTGAACGGTGAGCGTCTTCGGGAATTCAAATATAATTATTCATGTGCCTGATTTCACATGAATTATATTTGAATTAAAACAACCTAATCTCACTTGCGGTCTCTTAAAATATTGTTGTGTGCGGGCTCTTAAAAAGCTGCTAAACCGTTGTAAGGATTGGAGAAGTCAGTTTAAATAATATCAATCTGACTGTTATTCTCCAAGACTTTTAATATTTTTTGTTCAAAGAGTACTAAATTTGTTACCATTGATTTATTCTGATTTGGTATAGAGGATTGTTTACATGAACTTCGATAATTTGTTATGTCTTGTTTATTACCTAATTTAAAAATTGGCCACATATATGAATGCTTCTATAAAGTTGGGAAAACCGATACCTTTAATAATGACTGAAAAAGAAGAAGTAGAGGATTAGTTAGTGAATAAATACAATTCTTTAGAACAGCGGTGACAAAGGATCGATTTCGATCGACCGGTCGATCACCAAAGTAAGTCGATCGCAATTGACGGAGAAAATACGGGCATTGTATTGCATTAATCATTCATTACTAAGTTATTACTAGTAAAACATTTTAGTAATATATTATTTACATTAATATTTGAAACTCGATATGAGTGCCGCGAAAAAGAGTAAAACATATCATTTTAATAATGCGCGGGAAGAAGAATCCTGTTTACTACGGTGTTTGTCTTGTTTGTCGGTCTTCCGATGCTCTGCCCAAATGCGAAAATTTAGAACGGCAATATAAACATTATAAAACTTTGCATAAAAACTATGAAAATGATTTTCCGCAAAACATTTTGTTTAGAAAACGGAAAGTGCAAGACGCGAAAAGTAGTTTAAAGACGGAACAATGTTCACTAGGCATGTTAATCAGTAGTTGCAACAACTGCGTCGTTCAAAATTTCTTTCAAAAACCATTTGAAGATGGAGTGGTAGTGAAGGAAGTAGTCATTGAGGCTGCAAATGTATTATTTTAGGACTTCAAAAATAAAACAGTCATTATATCTCCCATCAAAGAATTCCAGTTATCACGTCCAACGGTTATTAGACGTATCGAAATCATGGGCAAAGATTTGGAAAGCCAAGTTAAAAGTGATCCTGTGAAGTGTATGTACTTTTCTTTGCAATTTGACGGGGCAACCGATATGACTGATACCGCCCAGTTGTGTATTTTCATTCGGAAGGTATTTTCTGTTGGCTTAAGAAGATTTGTTAACAATGCTTCCTCTGAAAGAAAAAACTCAAAGAGAAGATATATACAACGTTTTTATAAATTTTGTGAAACAATACGAGCTACCGATTTACAAACTCGTTTGTATTACAACAGATGGTGGACCATCCATGACTGGCGTTAACAATGGATTTGTTGCATTATGTCAAGCTAACGATGACTTTCCATCGTTTTTTTCATTTCATTGCATCATTCACCAGCAAGTTTCAAAGAGAAGATATATACAACGTTTTTATAAATTTTGTGAAACAATACGAGCTACCGATTTACAAACTCGTTTGTATTACAACAGATGGTGGACCATCCATGACTGGCGTTAACAATGGATTTGTTGCATTATGTCAAGCTAACGATGACTTTCCATCGTTTTTTTCATTTCATTGCATCATTCACCAGCAAGTTTTGTGTTCAAAAATTTTAAATATGAACGACATCATGAAGATGACAACAAAAATTGTGAATTCAATCAGAGCGCGAAGCCTACAACGACGTCTTTTTAAAGCGCAACTGGAAGCTAGCGACTCTGCAAAACACACTGATTTACTTCTGCATACAGGGATGAGGTGGTTAAGCCGTGGAAAATTTTTAGATAGGTTCCAGAAGCTACTTCCCGAAATAATTTGTTTTTTAGAAGAACGAGGGAACGACACTCATCTACTTCAAAACGAAAAATGGCTCAGGCTCATAGATCTTCCTAATAGATTTAACAAATCATTTGAACCTCCTTAATTTTGAACTACAAAGTGAAAATAAAACAATTATCAATATGATGAACGCAATACATTATTTTGTCAACAAATTGATATTATTGATTAAGCAAATTAGCAGAAAGGCTTTAAACAACTTTCCATCGTTGAAAAAAAGGGTAGCCGCTCATTTGAATTATGTTAATTACGAGACGGAGCTGCAAGCACTCCATAGCGAGTTTGAAAGACGCTTCGCTGTTTTTAAAAAACTGACAGATATTGTAACATTCATGTCTAATCCATTTTCTTGTCGAGACGTGGAAAAAATAACCACTGAAATATCCGTTACGTTCAATATGGAGATCATTTCCGTCCAAAATGAGGTACTGCAAATAATTTCGGATATACACCTTAAATATAATATATATACACATATCGTCTGAGAAATATCCGTCTTTGAGACACAGCAGCTCACAGCATTCTTTGGATCAACATACTTGTGTGAGTCTGCATTTTCCCAAATGAAGATAGTGAAATCAAAATATCGCAATCGGCTAACTGACGAACATCTCTCTTCATGCTTGCGTTTGGCCCTCGGTAATTACGTACCATCATATGAAATACTTGTGGATGATATTCAGTGCCATGCATCAACATCCAAATAAAATTAATATGAAAACCATGACTTTAATTACAACTCTCTCTAGTTAAAACTTTTTATCAACTAGAAATGTGCAATAAAGTTTTTTATTTTCAAAATTGTTTTTTTTTTACCATGCTTTGTTTTTAAACCAGGAGGAGTTAACTAAAGAGACAGATTCACACCCAAGAAAGTCACTAGAAAATTTACCAAATACATCTTCTTTTTTGGTTAATTATATTGGCCTTCGACGGTAATCTAAAAATATTATAGTATACTAATACGTCGCTAAACAGTTCTAAAAACAACTTTTTTATATAAAAGCAGATTAAAAATCTAAAAATTAAAAGAATAACGCAGAAAACACAAAAAATCGCCGATATAACTTAATTAACCTATAAAATGCCATTAGTGTCAAAAATTTCATAACAGTGGAGTAAACTTGCCTGAGGTTGGACGAATTACAAACAAACATTGCTGCGCGGTAAATTTGAATTACTCTCCTCCTGGTTTAAATACAGGGTATAGCAGTCGATCTCCGGACGCTTGCAGTTTATGTGGTAGATCCCATGCAGTATAAGTCTGCGCACCACTGCTTTAGAAAGTAGTCAGGAATACCATCTAGACCACTTCTGAACTTATTAGGTACGGATAAAATGTTAAAAATATCTTCGACAGATATTGAAAAACTAGGTATAAAAATATTGCTGTTTTCCGTTACTTCCAAGTTATTAATATTTGATTGTGGCGAATAAACTGTTGAAAAAAAAATTATTGAAACAGTTTGCAATATGTTGTCCAGTTGTTGCTATAACATTACCATAATACATACTATCTGGTAAATCATTTGACGCTTTCTTACTATTTACAAACCGCCAAAAGTACTTAGGATTATTGCATAAATTATGGTTTACTTAATTCAGATAAGTGTTATAACATTGATTTGATAAATATTTACACAATATTCTAAGTTCTATGTTCTAAGTTATTCACATAATCCTCTTGATTACAGGAAGCCGCATAATTTTTATGAACAATTTTTTTCTGTACAACTAACTAACGTAAGTTGGCATTAAACCATTTTGGATAACTAGAAGTTCTAAATCTTTTTACTGGTAAAAACAATGATAATGACATATTAAGTATGTTGTAAAATTCTGTTAGAGCATCTTCAACATTTGACAAATTCAAATGGTCTTCCCAAGATATCATTAAAAGATAGTTATTAAGACCTTCATAGTCTGCGTTTACAAAATCAGATAATATTGTAAGTGTTACTTATGTGATGATAGCTATTTTTAAAAATCGGATCTGAAGCTTTTGCTACTTGCAAATCACAAACATTTGTAAATAATAAGTCTAAAAACACATTTCTTTTATTTGCAGTATTATTGACTTAAAAAAAATTTAAGAAATCATAAAACTCAGCTAAGTACAATGCATGTGAACCTTGAGGGTAATTCTCCAGGACACCTGATTCATTGTTATCCCATCAAGCTTCAGGAAGATTGAAGTCGCCGAATACATATGGCTTATGATGACTATACCTTTGAGATATATCTTCGACTGACAAAGAGTGTTGTTCATATATTCATTCTACAGATTTTGGGGAAATGTATACCCCTCCAATTATAAAATTTTCTTTACCAAATGAACATAAAAGAAAAAGTTGTTCGATTGATTTGTACAAAGGTTTCAGCACAGTTCCCTTCATGTAGACATTAACAACAATCAAAATACCTCCTCCGCTTGACTTACAACTAGTATCAGATTATTTATTTAATAATTTACATTTCAGGTAAAATAATATCAGCCATATTTTCGAAGGAACTTGTACGAGGAAGTACTGAAATTTAGTTAGTCCAGAGCATGAACAACCATAGTTTGCAATTGCGTTATTGCCATTACAATTGCGTAACCATAGAAACAAAAATAATAAATATTATTAATTTGCTTTAATGTGAAAATTAATAAAACGTCGTCATGTTGTTATTCAATCATTACGTCGTCAATAGTCATCATTACGGCGCTAAATGAAAAACATTGTGAAATTAATTACGAAAAATATGTTTTTTCGGTCTAAAAATATGGTGTATAAAAATAATTATAGTAGATGTAAGGATTATTGTCAAGGCATGATAGTACACAGTATAAAAGAGTGTAATTATAGTATTGCTACTGTAATGGACTACTTAAGTCTGACGTTACAATGGGCAGGGCTTAGAAAACCTTTCCAAACAAATCTGTTTTACCTATATTTCTCCCATAAGAAGTTGGAAATATTGATTTTTTTAACTGTTTAAAGAATAAATAAGAACTTTTGGTTATGAACATTCATTCTGTGCAATTGGTATTATTTGTTGTTCGTGAATTTGTGAGGTAAGAATATCAGAGTATTAAGATATTTACTGTCAAAGTTCATATTTTAAGGTTATATTATGTATGATTAAAACTTTAATTATTTTTTTCTTTATTTCAAGGTATTTTGTTGTTGTTTTATAAGGGTTGATTTAATGTAAATCGATAAATTATTGAATTTATTTATGAAGTTGAAAAATATTTATATTAATGTTTTATTTTTTTTTTTTTAGGTGCCAGTGATTTTATTCTGTAAAAAAAAGATACTTATTTGTTTTCTCCCAGTTTACGTTGTGAAGGACTTTTAGTTGTAATATAACATGCTCCTTAACTTCTTTAATAAGGGTTTATTGAAAATTCGGTAAAGCAGCACATAACTTAAATATCACTGTTATTTGAGACATTTAAAAATTTTGAACTTGCTGCAATATATTGTAATACTTTATTCTTCGGATTGCCCTCTCAGCATGTTTCCTCTTGTTATGGTTTCTGTTTCATACACCTTTGCCTCTGTACACTGAGGGACTGAGGACTTCGGAAAGGAGGAATATTTAAGTGTACCCCTCAGGCAATAAACCTTTAATTAAGAAATCTTTATCCGCTAGAATAACATCACCATAGCTGATTTGTTTTAGAATGCCATAGTTTTTAACAATTTGTTTATCATAAGTGGATCCAGGATGGGCACTGCTGACATATGTGATGTGATGACATGATATCACCCATTTGATGCTACTATTACAAGAACTTTCTAGGTGTGATGGTGCTTATAAGAACTCTATGTTAATTTCTGTTTTTCCTTACTGGTAGGAGTACACTTCTGCACAGTCTAAAATGATTCTACAATTTCTAATTGATGAAAATGCAGTTGGAAGGCATGCTTCATTTTTTTTTGTGGGTATCTTTTCCATCAGTTGTTTAAATAAAATTTCATGCAATGCATATATCCATGTCATCACAATATTGATGACAGTGACTGTATTTCAATTAAACCTTATTGCCAAATCTTTATGTAGTAAATTTAACCTTAATTTCATAGTTGTTGTAGCCAGTTTGCGTAATAAGTTAACTCAAAACATTCCATAATTTCAAATAATGTTAAGTACAGAGCACTGGTTGGTATTCCTGTGTACATTATAATATGAGCATCAATATTCTAAAATTTCTTCAAAACTAAACTGACATGAAAGATTTTTTAATTTTTCAGTTAGTTGACTCACTTCTTCTTACTTTCTTAAGAAAGTAACTTTCTGCCCCTAAAGATGCATTACTTCTTTCTGATAGAAATCCAGCCACTTTTTTGTGTGCATTGATGTGGATGGACCTGGTTCAGGACTATTTGTTGATGGTACAGCTGTTTCATCTACAATATCAACAGATAATTATTTAAATCCGATTTTAAGCTTTCCGTTTTTATGGAGTGGAGAACAGAAACTTTCTCTTTATGTTATGCTCAAAAATTGTAGGTCCATTTTTTCTATCTTGGTCAACAAATTAACGTTTGTCAACTTTGTGACAAACGTTAGTTTGTCACCGAGTGCTTAGATGGTTCTCTATCTTGCCTCCTGAAAACAAACCAAAATAGAGTTATTAATTTTAGCCTAACATAAAAATAGCACAATTACATTTTAAATTATCTTTAAAAATCATAAAAGATACATAGTATAAATCTGAAAAGACAATCACAATATCTGAAATATAAGCAATATTAAAACAATGTAACAACTACTTTTACCTCATGAGATTTATCCACCTGAAATTTTAGAATGGAATACAAAAAACTTTAGTTTAGACGAAGATCTTTAGTCTATAAAAAAATCAATATTTCCAACTTCTTATGGGAGAAATACACGTAAAACGGATTTGTTTGGAAAGGTTTTTAAAAACCCCGCCCATTGTGACGACACGGCTGAGGTAGTCCATTATAATATGGTTGCTAACAGTGGTCATCAGTCCAGTTTCGAGGATTCACATCGGGTCTATTAATAATTACATATTATTTTTTCTACTCGGCATTTTCTACACTCCACATTTTCTATACTTCACATTTTCTTTCTACTAGGCATCCTCCAATTTCTTTATTATATTTTTAATTTCCTCCTTTCGTCAGCTATTTCTATTATAGTGTCAAAGTATTGTTACGATAAATATCATGGCCTAAAATAACCGTAAATATATTATGACTAATTCTGTTTTGTTGTAGAAATTTCGGAGAAGGATCTAGAGACCCAAATTATGGTGAATCATCCGAACGAGGTGTCCAGGTAGACCGAAATAAAACCGGTCTGAGCTTCTGAGGAGATCGCCGCCGTTCTCGAATAACAGGATTTCCTATATAATAACGGAACTTTAATTGAAGAAGACAGTTGTTTTTTATTTTAACTGTAACGATTTAAATGTTACGTTCGCCTATATAAATTATGTATGATTCGTCAAATAAATTGATATAAGTTATCGTGCTTTTTAATAAATTAAAATAAGAACCTTTAAATAAAGACATAGCAGTTAAATAAATTCTCATTTCATTGGTGTCAGAAGTGGGATATAAAATAAATTGTGAAAATGGCTACGATTTATGAGCTGACAGTGACTAATTTAAGAAGACATCTCGAGGATAGAGAATTACCTTCTACCGGAAAGGCTGAGTTAGTCCAACGACTAAAGAACGCTTTGCTAAAAGAAGGACTAGATCCAGAGACTTATATATTTGAAGATGCTGTCCTCTCGTCGATTTCGAAAGTTTCTGGTGATGTAGCCAAAGTTTCTGGTGACATCGCATCATTAGAGAACAAAGTTTCTGGTGACATCGCATCATTAGAGAACAAAGTTTCTGACGATATTTCGAAAGTTTCTTCTGATGTAGCCAAAGTTTCTGGTGACATCGCGTCATTAGAAAACAAAGTTTCTAACGAGATTTCGTCCCTGGAAAGCAAAGTTTCTGCTAACATCTCTTCGGAAATCTCTAAAGTAACTTCTGAGATGTCTGCCCTCGACGATAGAATATCTTCGTTAAAAAATCAAGTTGCTGCCGATAAGTTGGCCTTCGAAGAAAAGATTAAAGAGATGGAAAGGAAGATGGAGGAAACAGGGACAGCAGAGAGAGGTAACAATCCGATTACAGTGGAGATAAAAGAAGACGAGACGAAATGTAAGTTGGAAATACGGCCGAAATTTGAAGGAAGTGGAGGTTCTGTCCATGTGAAAGTCCCAACTTTCGACGGAAAATCGTCATGGAACAACTACATGAAACAGTTCGAATCAGCTGCAAGAGCGAATGGATGGTCTGAAAAAGAAAAGGCTGTAAACCTGACTATCGCTCTTCGAGGAGATGCCTTAGATGTGCTTCAGACCATAGTCGTAGAGGAGACGGATGATTTCGAACAACTGAAGAAGAGGTTAAATATGCGATATGGCCACGAACATTTGGAGCATGTATATCAGTCGCAGCTTAAAAATCGAAGACAAAAGAAAGATGAGGCTCTTCAAGAATATGAGGTAGATATTGCCAGATTAGTACGATATGCTTATCCAACAGCTCCCGAAGACATGATGGAAAAGTTGGCCGTTCAAACGTTTATTGATGGTCTTCGTGATAATGAAATGCAGAGAACACTACGATTAGCTCGTCACAAGACGATGGTTGATGACTTATCCGCCGCCCTCGAATACGAGTCAGCTACGCAGGCCTCTGGAGGGTACAGTAAAGTTAGGACTGTAAAAGAGGAAGGAGGTGAAGATAAACTTGACCAGCTCGTTAATATGATTAAGAGTATGACAAACAAGAAAACGAAGACCATAAGATGCTGGAATTGTGGCGAAATAGGACACGTACGAAGTTCATGTAAGCACCCTAGGTACGACGCAAATCAAGAAACTCACCACCAGGAAAACTAGAACGGGTCAGCCTTAGGAAACTTTTCCATAAGCCTCTCAAATGTCGCAGGAGCATTACAGAGTCCAAATGGCATAACGTTGAATTGCCACAATCCAGATCCTGTGGTGAAGGCTGTCTTTTCTTTATCTACTGGGTCCATTTCTACCTGCCAGTATCCAGACTTCAAATCCAAAGTAGAAAACAATTTACTTCCAGCCAATGTGTCCAATGTGTTATCGATCCGAGGCAGAGGATAACTATCTTTCTTGGTAACGTTGTTCAGCAAACGGTAATCCACACAGAACCTCATCGTTCCGTCTTTCTTCTTAACCAGGACCACCGGAGAGACCCATGGGCTCGTAGAAGGTTCTATCACCCCGTCTTTCTTCATTTCCTGAACAATCGTTTCAGCTTCCTCTCTTTTCGCCTGTGGTAATCGTCGAGCTGTTTGACGAATTGGCTTAGCATTACCAGTATCAATTTTATGCTTAACAACGGTAGTTCTTCCCGTCTTTTCTCCTTTCGGTACGAAAATATCACGATACTGCCGAAGAAATTCCCTTAATTTCCTTTTCTCCATCTGATTTAGAGACTGTCCTGCAACTGCAACCATTTGGTCGAATTTGTCGTTGGAATTATCAGATGTTGTCGCCTGACGGATTATGGATGTCACAGGTACACAAGTTCCTACTTTTGTCTCTTTCTTTATGGTCACTGGGTAGTCGTTGACATTGATAAGTCTCACAGGAATTTCCTTAGCCGAAGTCACCAATTCCTTTCCAATTATGATTCCACGGCCAACCTCATCGTCGTGGTTCCAAGGCTCCATCATAACAGGTGTCCCTTCGTCCACAATTCCCTGTAGCCGCGCTACTATGATCAGAGAAGAACAAGAAAGAGATCCAGTTATACAGAAAATTCGAAAATGGAAAGAGGAAAACCGTCGACCACCTTGGCAAGAAATATCAAACCTATGCTCAGTAGTTAAGACGTATTGGGCCCAGTGGGACTCATTTATCATGGAAGATGGCTTGCTCAAACGAGTCCTGAAAAATGATGACGGTTCAGAGAAGAGAAGACAGTTTTTGATCCCAAAGAGCAGAATAGCCGAAGTACTTCGTCAGTTACACGACAGTCCATCAGGAGGGCATTTTGGTGTAAAGAAAACCCTTCAGAGAATTCGGGAACGGTTTTATTGGATAAACAGTTCCGACGACGTAAAAGACTGGTGTAAGAAATGTACTATTTGTGCTACGAGTAACGGGCCTTACCGAAAAAGGAGAGCTCCTATGAGACAATATAATGTTGGAAGCCCGTTTGAAAGAATAGCTTTGGACATCGCTGGGCCATTTCCAGAAAGTGAAAATGGAGGCAAGTACATGTTGGTAGTAATGGATTACTTTACTAAGTGGGTCGAGATTTACGCACTTCCCGACCAGAAGGCCGCCATCGTTGCAGATAAGTTGATCCAAGAATATATCAGCAGATTTGGAGTGCCTTTGGAGATCCATAGTGACCAAGGCAGAAACTTCGAAAGCGATCTATTCCAAGAAATATGTGATAGACTAGGCATGAAGAAAACAAGAACCACCGCGTATCATCCGCGATCGGATGGTATGGTAGAACGAATGAATAGGACAGTGATCTAGATCTAGAGTTTGGGTGTCGACCTGGAGAAGATGTAGCAGGTGAAGATTATGTAATCGAATTACGAAGAAGAATGGACGATGTACATGAGTTGGTCCGTTCCCACCTTCAGATCGCTAGCGACAGAATGAAGAAACGGTACGATACACAAGCCGAAAAGGGTTGCTTTAAGAAGAACGACAAAGTATGGCTGTATAATCCCTAGAAACGAAAAGGTTGTTCTCCCAAATTGCAGCAGTTTTGGGAAGGTCCATACCTCATCATGGAGAAGATCAACGATGTCATCTACCGAATAAGCAAGATTCCGAGGGGAAAGCCGATGATAGTACACCATAACCGGCTGGCGTCTTTCGAAGGTGACCACGACGTAGATGAAGAAGTGGAAATAAACCAAGTCCAAGATGTGTCTGACCTCACGTTTGAGGAATACATGGGTGCCTATGGAGGTACCGGTAAAGCAAGACATGGTGTTACCACTGAAGAAAAGAAAGATCTACACGCGCTCCCCGATGACCACTCGCTGGCCCTTACCATCCCGGCCAGTATCAAAGACGCACCAGGGTTGACATCCGTCTTTCGAAGGAAGTTTGGTCGAGTTGCAGAACTTCAATGCCAAGTGCCAGCTCCCGGTAAAACCTTGAAACTCCAGGATGCATCACGTTACCTTTTCTACCTGGTAACAAAAGACACTGCCCGTGACCAACCTACCTACCGAGATGTATGGGAAGCCTTACTTCAATTGAGAGAGCACGTACTAGAGTCCGACGTGCAAAAGTTAGCCATGCCAAAGTTGGAGTGCCGCCAATTAGATTGGAGGGTTATCCGAAATATGGTGGAGGAGATCTTCAAAGACACCGAAGTCCAGGTGTTAGTCTGTTGCAATCCGCATAGTTACTGGTGCGGAGAGAAAACCGTCCCTTGTCATTTTTATACAACTGGAAGTTGTAAAAGAGGGTCCAGTTGCCGATACCAGCATACAGTTCCGGTTCCAGTCCCGACAAGGTTCCAGGAGGAACCATCTTTTAAGAGGGGGGCAATGTTACGATAAATATCATGGCCTAAAATAACCGTAAATATATTATGACTAATTCTGTTTTGTTGTAGAAATTTCGGCGAAGGATCTAGAGACCCAAATTATGGTGAATCATCCGAACGAGGTGTCCAGGTAGACCGAAATAAAACCGGTCTGAGCTTCTGGGGAGATCGCCGCCGTTCTCGAATAACAGGATTTCCTATATAATAACGGAACTTTAATTGAAGAGGACAGTTGATTTTGAAGACGCGCTCGCTATTTAAATGTTACGTTCGCCTATATAAATTATGTTTTCGCCTATATAAGTTATCGTGCTTTTTAATAAATTAAAATAAGAACCTTTAAATAAAGACATAGCAGTTAAATAAATTCTCATTTCAGTATATTAGTACAAAACTAAATAAATGGTTCAAATATAGAACTAATCGATCAAAACAGCGTTAGCTTACAACTTTTAAATCGTTATCTTTACATATAACCTTAAATGTTTCAAAAGGAGAGTTTCTTTTTCCCTTTCTCAACGCTTTAACATTCCTTATATCTTTTTATTTCATTCAGAAAATGTCTACAGTTTAATGTAGAACGTTTCAAGTCACATTACAGTTAAAACTTTCCTCTAACTGGCATTCAAATAAAATTTCTTTTATTTTGGTTGAATTTATGACATTTAAAAAGCTGTTATGCGATTGGGGTAATTACTTAAAAGCAGAAAATATACCCATTAGAGTTTGTATCATTGAGTTTATAGCTAGGATGAATTTTTTATGAGGAAAACTGCAGTTTCGTTTCGAATAATATTAGCATTGGATAGAGTAGAAGAAAGCATTAGCAGTAGCGTAACTATGAAAAATATAGAATACAAAATTATTCAAATTGAAAACTAGATATCATATTGATTTTTTTCGTTCTTATTCGTCTTTTTTCATTACCCTTTTTTCGTTCAAAATTGAACATAGGTCGCATTTAAGTGTTTCCATTCCTGTCTGTTCATTCGTCGTTAGGAATGAAATGTGCAAATTTCTGGTAATTCAGATTTTAAACTATTTTGTATCGCTGTGAATGGTTTTACAGTCTAGAAAAATATCCAATGTGTGTACCGATTCCTAACTTCACTATAATGTGTACAAATGCATTACTCCAATGTAACATATTATTAAATCTTGGACTGAAATAAATCCAATGGTATTTCATACTTTCATCTGTCAAATTCCTAACCCCAAATTTTCTCGAAGAAGCTATTTACCAGTGCAAAATGAGTGTTTTCATTACAAGAACTAAAATAATTGTACAAAATTCACTTAAGGAAGACCGACAAAATTCTATACAAACTTTTGATTCTGATGAGAATGAAATTTACAATGAAAAATCCAAAAACAGGTATGTAAATAAATTCACTACTATGGTTAGATATCTTTCATATTATTATTGCTTAAATTAAATAAGTAATAATTATTTTTCTTATTTCAGTTCGTCTGCAGCTACTATATTGGAAGAGGAAAAAAAAAACAAAATCTGTGTTTTGGAGATTTACAACGTATTACTAGAAAGAAAGTGTTCCAAAATAACCTCAACCGAAACTGACATAAGTGTATTTTTCACAAAGAAACTAAACAGTTTTAAACTACTACTCCTTTTTCCAGGGTTGACAATAATTTAAAAACAGTGGTAACAGATGAGGAAAGTATCACCAACAATCAAATGAAATGGAAATTATAATGGATGAAGTTGTACAGATATCGGATATTAATGAAATGAGTTGTGTAGAAAAATCTTGCTATGAAAAAAACAAAACTGCAATTAACAAATAGTATCAATGAATTACCAGAAGTACAGAATCAGGAAGAAATAATTGAAGGTGAAGAAAAGGATGAAAGAGAAATGATTTCAACAGCAGAAGAAAACACAAAAAAAAAGCGAAAATATAAGGAATGGTGCGATGATACAAAGCAATCAGCTGCTCATATCAAGTTGTTTAAAGCTGTTTTAGAAAAAGATAAAATATCTACACATAAATCAAGGAAAGATCAATGTGATACGTGTGTTGTACATAAAATGAAGACAATAAGTACTGAAGATTATGATCAGCACATGTCAAAGCAGAAAGAAGGAAGACGGGCAAAAGAATTATTCAAAAGTAGCGCAAATTCTGACAAATTGGTTCTCACAGTTGATCTTTAAAGTGTCTTAACGTGTCCAAAAATATTAACTTCTCAATCATATTATAAGCTCAAACTCCAAGTACACAATTTCACCATTTATTCTCTAAATGATAAAGATGTCCAGTTGTACGTTTGGCATGAAGCAAATGGTGGAGTTAGTAGCAATGAATTTACGTCTTGTCTTATAGATTATATAAATAATATTCCTGCTAACTATCAAATTGTTGTATTCATCTTAGATGGATGCAACTACCAAATTCGAAACAAAACTCTTGCTAGTGCTTTAACCCCTTCGTGCCGGACCGTGCACACGGGTGCATCACCGTATTGAAGGGGTTAAGTGATGCAGCAAGAGCAAAATCCCTCACAATACAGCAGTTATACTGAAGCTATTTTCTTGTGGCATTTTAAATTAATTACTATTTAAATGGGAATAAGCCACAATTAAAGGTTAAAATACGTTTATTGACGTTTCAATTTTCACTTCGGAAATCGTTCTCAAAATACAAACATTAGTAAATTAAACAAATTTTGTTTTTTTTTTGTTACTTAGTGAAAAATTCTTCTAATAATTTAATTTTATCTTGTTATTTAAAAAACATAAATGATGTATTCTCTATATGTTACTGACTTACCAATACTGGTATTTTCCTTTTACTAACTTCCTCTTTCAATATGGGTAACCAGATCCTACTACATTCTGCCGAGGAATTCGCGACACAATTGGTCTAATTTAGCATAATTAGAGCCGCTTCTTTGATTTTTCTCTTTTTACCATCCGTTTCTTTTAGGACTATATTTGAATCATTCCATTGAACCCTATGTTCATTATCCCATGCGTGTTTACATATTTGAGATTTGATGAGTCAGATAAAATTAAATTATTAGAAGAATTTTTCACTAAGTAACGAAAAACAAAATTTTTTTAATTTACTAATGTTTGTATTTTGAGAACGATTTCCGAAGTGGAAATTGAAACGTCAATAAACGTATTTTAACCTTTAATTGTGGCTTATTCCCATTTAAATAGTAATTAAGCAGTTATACCTTGAAAAATGCCATACTATGATAGAAGCAGATTCAGTTCATTCAACTTTGAAACATTACTTTCAGCCTCCAATTAACTCACCAATGGATTACATTGCTATAATGCGTCTTTCTCGGCCAAAACATCCGTATAATATCAAAAACGTAGATTTTGCGTTCTTTAAAAAGTACGCTATTGGCAGTAACTTTTGTTCAATAAGACCTGGAAAAAATGCCAAAGATCCACAAGTTGTAGAATAAGACAATTAAAATATAGCCTCAATGGAGAGGTATGCTACACTACTAATTACTCAGAAAACTGGAAGCTACTACCACACAGAAGCGAAAGCCAAGACCTGTCGGTTTATGAAAACTCACTCTTCAAGAGGCCTACTGAAATATCAGAAGACAAGTTCAAACACCTTCAAGACCCCAAATCAGTTATTGAAAAAGATCATCATTACTTTTACGATACATTTCATAAAATTAACAAAAAATAATACTTTCGGGGGTGTTCGTAAAAATATCATACACTGATACTACAAATCGAAGTTTGTTTATTTAAAATAAAGATAATACACATCACTTTACTGTTGATATTACTCTTTTTCCCACAAAAATACCAAATTCAACGTTTATAGTAGTATGACATGCCATACACAATATGTGAAATACCTGCTATGTACCGGTTCAATCATTTATAATTTCTCCAATGCGCGCTTTGTATTAATTTTTTATTAGTTTAATGTTTTGTACTGATTTAAGGAATCAATTTCACCTCAATTAAAGGTTAAAATACGTAATTTAAATAGTAATTAATTTAAAATGCCACAAGAAAATAGCTTCAGAACAATATTAATTTCACCTTGATATCAATATCGATCTTGATTTTGCCAAAAAACTCTAACACTAATTTAATACAATGTAAAATTATTATATAACTATATTATTTAATGTATATTATGTAACTGTTTTTGTGTCTCCTGTAAAATTAAGATATTTTTACATTGGAGATATTTCATTCCTAACGACGATTTGCTGTTCTCAGCCAGGTTTTGCCTCCTATATTTTCTAGGTCATCTTGCCATCTCGTTAAAAGTATTCTTCTTCTTCTCCTATCTAAAGGTCTCCATTTATGATTTTTTAATTCCATCTTTCGTCTTTTATTCTGGCAATTTACCCTTAGTCCAGTCCATCATACGAACAAGCTGAACTTTGCTGAGAATGTCAATTTTGGGACCACAGAAATATGCAAAAAAGTTTACCACTACTACCGCCGGCTTCCCACTACAAGCCCGTTTCGTAAGTTGAAACGAAAAAAATCGATTTACCTAGAATCTGTTTAGAATAGAATGTTTCAAATAAAAAATTTAGATAACTTTTTAAAAATATTTTATATTATTTATCAAAATATTGATAAATAATATTATTTATCAACATTTCGAAAAAATTTATTAGAACTTGTTGTATAGAATGATTCGGTCTCTCAGAAAAACACTTGAAACGACCGGCGATTTTTTTAACACTTTATAACAGATTACAATTGTTCCATAAGGATCACCGGTGTTACTTCTGCGTATTTAACTTTCAGAATTATTAAAACGGTCGACACTGTGAGGACGCTTAAATAGTTTTACTGTGGCACACCAAAACAGCAAGTTATCTCATTTCGGGAAATGCTAATCTTTAGTTTAGTTAATTACAGTTTGATGCCTGAACCAATTACTATTGTAAAGCATATGTTCGTTACAGTTGTTACCAAAACTACAAACAAAAGGAAGAAGAGAAAACGTTGTAACCAATGTTACACTGAAACAGTTGCAACAAAAGGCAGTAAAGAAGCTCAAAAGAAACCCAAACTTGTTTCTACATTTTGTGATTTTCTCGAAAAATTTTAGTGTGTGACATGTTTCACTAAAAAGTATTAAGTTGTTCAGGATCACCGGTGATACTAATGGTACATACGTGTGTAATATGTTACTGCAGTGCCATTAGGATCACTCGCGATCTTGCTATTTTTTTCAAAAAAATTTGTTAGAATGTAAACTTACTTTGTATTATTAACCATTTGTATAAATAAATAATGTTTTGTAAGCATTTTTCACTTTGGCATCTGAGGAACTTACCTAACTGACCTTACCTGAGGAAGGAAATAAAATTTGTATCAACTGGTTGGTAAAAATTCGATATCTTCTGATCAGAGTGTTCTATCGACAAAAATCAAAATGCATTTTAAAAGTGAAGACTGTCTCGTTTGTATGCAATTTTTGTATTTTACTGCAGATGAAGTCCGTTTCTATGGAAATTCGGTATAATTGAAGAAAAAAGTTATCGTACAGACCCAATTCTTTATTCCCGTTTATATTAAAAATGTTTGAAAGAATTGTCAAATACAGATTAGTGGAATAATATAATAAACTATGTGACTGCTGTTGCTGTTGGTCAGCTGGTTAAAGATATACAGCTGTGTCTTTCTAAATTTGATTACCAAGCTTCATTATTTCTTGACAGAAAAGGAGCTTATGTTAGTGTAGACTGGACTATACTAGGAAATAAAACGATCAAAGTGAAAGTTATAAAGGAAGTAGCAGACACCTTACTCAAACTCTACATAAATAGATCAGTAGCGATTAGAAAAGATAACGGCATCATATTTGAATATCGTTTGGTAACAAAGTGGTTTAATAATACATGCAAGATGTTATGATAAAAGTTTTGAAAAGTTTAAAACAGCAGTTTCACCTTTCATCCAGAGCATAAGTAATCTAGGTTTTGATTTATCCCCCACAAATCGAAAGTTGTCATTTTCACCCGACATAATATTCCAAATTGTACCACCATAAAACTGAATGACATTAATTTTTCTTTAACCAACCAAATAAAATATCTCGGAATCTCTCTAGACAAAACTTTTACAGCATACTGTTGTGGATTTATTAAAAGGTTCAATATTTATAACACTTACGGATTTAATTTATTTCTTTATTTATATTAACTTATCTGACAAATTTATATATATCCGTACGTTACAAATTCGCGAGCGCGAGTTCAGAATTAACTGTTTTCAAAATAAAAGTTCCTCCATATTTATACGAAAACAGCTGCTCTAGAATCCCATGGATTTTGACCTCAATTGACCTGGTTTCGCCTCGAATGGACAGGCCTAATTCCGGAAGATTCGAATGGAACCAGTTTTTTTATTACTTGGAGTTTATGCCAGCTATTCGAAAGGTCTCGTATATTCTAAAACAGAACAGCATTAGTCATAATATAATACGGTTATTTTTAGGCCAGGATTTTTATCGTAACATTGCCCCCCTCTTAAAAGATGGTTCCTCCTGGAACCTTGTCGGGACTGGAACCGGAACTGTATGCTGGTATCGGCAACTGGACCCTCTTTTACAACTTCCAGTTGTATAAAAATGACAAGGGACGGTTTTCTCTCCGCACCAGTAACTATGCGGATTGCAACAGACTAACACCTGGACTTCGGTGTCTTTGAAGATCTCCTCCACCATATTTCGGATAACCCTCCAATCTAATTGGCGGCACTCCAACTTTGGCATGGCTAACTTTTGCACGTCGGACTCTAGTACGTGCTCTCTCAATTGAAGTAAGGCTTCCCATACATCTCGGTAGGTAGGTTGGTCACGGGCAGTGTCTTTTGTTACCAGGTAGAAAAGGTAACGTGATGCATCTTGGAGTTTCAAGGTTTTACCGGGAGCTGGCACCTGGCATTGAAGTTCTGCAACTCGACCAAACTTCCTTCGAAAGACGGATGCCAACCCTGGTGCGTCTTTGATACTGGCCGGGATGGTGAGGGCCAGCGAGTAGTCATCGGGGAGCGCTAGTAGATCTTGCTTTTCTTCAGTGGTAACACCATGTCTCGCTTTACCGGTACCTCCATAGGCACCCATGAATTCCTCAAACGTGAGGTCAGACACATCGTGGACTTGGTTTACTTCCACTTCTTCATCTACGTCGTGGTCACCTTCGAAAGACGCCAGCCGGTTATGGTGTACTATCATCGGCTTTCCCTTCGGAATCTTGCTTATTCGGTAGATGACATCGTTGATCTTCTCCATAATGAGGTATGGACCTTCCCAAAACTGCTGCAATTTGGGAGAACAACCTTTTCGCTTCTTGGGATTATACAGCCATACTTTGTCGTTCTTCTTAAAGCAACCCTTTTCGGCTTGTGTATCGTACCGTTTCTTCATTCGGTCGCTAGCGATCTGAAGGTGGGAACGGACCAACTCATGTACATCGTCCATTCTTCTTCGTAATTCGATCACATAATCTTCACCTGCTACATCTTCTCCAGGTCGACACCCAAACTCTAGATCACAAGGTAGTCGCATTTCGCGTCCGAATAGGACTTTCGCTGGTGTCTGGCCTGTTGATTCGTTAACAGCAGATCTGTAGGCCATTGTGAAGAACGGAAGGTATTGGTCCCAGTCTCGCTGATGATCGGACACCATCTTTGTCAAATATTTGCCAACTGTCCTATTCATCCGTTCTACCATACCATCAGATTGCGGATGATATGCTGTAGTTCTTGTTTTCTTCATGCCTAGTCTATCACATATTCCTTGGAATAGATCGCTTTCGAAGTTCCTGCCTTGGTCACTATGGATCTCCAAAGGCACTCCAAATCGGCTGATATATTCTTGGATCAACTTATCTGCAACGGTGGCGGCCTTCTGGTCTGGAAGTGCGTAAATCTCGACCCACTTAGTGAAGTAATCCATTACTACCAGCATGTACTTGCCTCCATTTTCACTTTCTGGAAATGGCCCAGCGATGTCCAAAGCTATTCTTTCAAACGGGCTTCCAACATTATATTGTCTCATAGGAGCTCTCCTTTTTCGGTAAGGCCCGTTACTCGTGGCACAAATAGTACATTTCTTACACCAGTCTTTTACATCGTCGGAACTGTTCATCCAATAAAACCGTTCCCGAATTCGCTGAAGGGTTTTCCTTACACCAAAATGCCCTCCCGATGGACTGTCGTGTAACTGACGAAGTACTTCGGCTATTCTGCTCTTTGGGATCACCAACTGTCTTCTCTTCTCTGAACCGTCATCATTTTCCAGGACTCGTTTAAGCAAGCCATCTTCGATGATAAATGAGTCCCACTGGGCCCAATACGTCTTAACTACTGAGCATAGGTTTGATATTTCCTGCCAAGGTGGTCGACGGTTTTCCTCTTTCCATTTTCGGATTTTCTGTATAACTGGATCTCTCTCTTGTTCTTCCCTGATCTTAGTAGGCGTCCAGTCGTCGTTGACAATCGTCGTTCTTAGCACTGCTGCTTCCTTGGATTCCGTTTTGTTGCAGTGGGAACACTCTGCTGAGCATGGCCTTCTGGAAAGAGAATCAGCGTTTCTGTGGCTAACTCCGGCCCGGTGCTCAATCTTAAAATCGTATTCTTGGAGTCGTTCGATCCACCTGGCTATCTGACCCTCTGGATTCTTAAACTGCATCAACCACTTAAGGGCGGCATGGTCGGTTCGGATTAGAAACTTTCTTCCATAGAGGTATTGATAGAAGTGCTCTACTGATTTCACTACTGCCAGAAGTTCTCTTCTCGTGACGCAATAATTCCGCTCAGGTTTTGAAAGAACTTTACTAAAATATCCGAGGACTCGTTCCTGTCCTCCTTGAATCTGAGACAGCACTCCTCCAATTCCCACATTACTTGCATCTGTATCTAAGATGAACTCTCCTTCTGGCAGTGGATACCCTAAAATTGGTGCTGTTATTAAATGCTTTTTCAAGGTCTCAAAGGCATTTTGGCAGTCTGTATCCCAGCGGTAATCTCTTGCTTCCTCCGTAAGTCGCGTTAATGGCTTAGCGATATCTGCAAACTTCTTAATAAACCTCCGGTAGTAAGTACATAGTCCAAGAAAACTTCTCACTTGATGTTTGTCAGTTGGTTTTGGCCATTCCTTAATGGAATCGATTTTTCCCTTATCCACGGCCACTCCTTCTTTACTGACTATATGACCCAGATAATTGACTTTACCTTGAAATAGCTGGCACTTCTTGGGGTTTAACATCAATTGGGCAGCTTTAAGTCGATTAAAAACGTTTTCTAAATTCCTCAAATGATCTTCGAATGTCTCCCCCAAGACGATTATGTCATCTAAATAAACCAGGCATGTTTTCCAAGATAACCCTCTCAACACATTTTCCATAAGCCTCTCAAATGTCGCAGGAGCATTACAAAGTCCAAATGGCATAACGTTGAATTGCCACAATCCAGATCCTGTGGTGAAGGCTGTCTTTTCTTTATCGACTGGGTCCATTTCTACCTGCCAGTATCCAGACTTCAAATCTAAAGTAGAAAACAATTTACTTCCAGCCAATGTGTCCAATGTGTCATCGATCCGAGGCAGAGGATAACTATCTTTCTTGGTAACGTTGTTCAGCAAACGGTAATCCACACAGAACCTCGTCGTTCCGTCTTTCTTCTTAACCAGGACCACCGGAGAGACCCATGGACTCGTAGAAGGTTCTATCACCCCGTCTTTCTTCATTTCCTGAACAATCGTTTCAGCTTCCTCTCTCTTCGCCTGTGGTAATCGTCGAGCTGTTTGACGAATTGGCTTAGCATTACCAGTATCAATTTTATGCTTAACAACGGTAGTTCTTCCCGTCTTTCCTCCTTTCGGTACGAAAATATCACGATACTGCCGAAGAAATTCCCTTAATTTCCTTTTCTCCATCTGATTTAGAGACTGTCCTGCAACTGCAACCATTTGGTCGAATTTGTCGTTGGAATTATCAGATGTTGTCGCCTGACGGATTATGGATGTCACAGGTACACAAGTTCCTACCTTTGTCTCTTTCTTGATGGTCACTGGGTAGTCGTTGACATTGATAAGTCTCACAGGAATTTCTTTGGCCGAAGTCACCAATTCCTTTCCAATTATGATTCCACGGCCAACCTCATCGTCGTGGTTCCAAGGCTCCATCATAACAGGTGTCCCTTCGTCTACAATTCCCTGTAGTCGCGCTACTATGATCGTTTCGCTTCTCGCAGGCACGACTGTATCTTCTGTAATGGCTGCTTGCACAGTGTTGTCATTATGTGGATGGAGAAATACCTCTTCGTTGCCAACTTTGATTACCTTATTCTTAAAATCCAATTGGAATCCATGCATATTCATTACGTCCATTCCTAATATAACATCCTCTTCGATGTCAGCAACTATAACAGTATGGACGAACTTTTCTGCTCCAATTCCCAATTGTACCTGGATTTCTCCATGAATGTTAGCATTTTCACCTGTAGCGGTCCGAAGTCGCAACCTCGTTGGTAACAGTTTCTTTCGGCTGTTTATAACTGTCGGGCGTATAATGGTTCTGGTCGCTCCGGTATCCACCAACAACGTATGCTTTTTACCATTTATGTCTCCATCTACATATACACTATCTTCACGACATTTCAAAGAAGCTATTAGTATGAGAGGGTCTTTGGAAAAGTTCTGGGTCGAAGCTGCCCCCCTAAGGCTGACCCGTTCTAGTTTTCCTGATGGTGAGTTTCTTGATTTGCGTCGTACCTAGGGTGCTTACAGGAGCTTCGCACGTGTCCTATTTCGCCACAATTCCAGCATCTGATGGTCTTCGTTTTCTTATATGTCATGCTTTTCATCATATTAACGAGCTGGTCAAGTTTATCTTCATCTCCTTCCTCTTTTACAGTCCTAACTTTACTGTACCCACCAGAGGCCTGCGTAGCTGACTCGTATTCGAGGGCGGCGGATAAGACATCAACCAGCGTCTTGTGACGAGCTAATCGTAGTGTTCTCTGCATTTCATGATCACGAAGACCATCAATAAACGTTTGAACGGCCAATTTTTCCATCATGTCTTCGGGAGCTGTTGGATAAGCATATCGTACTAATCTGGCAATATCTACCTCATATTCTTGAAGAGCCTCATCTTTCTTCTGTCTACGATTTTTAAGCTGCGACTGATATACATGCTCCAAATGTTCGTGGCCATATCGCATATTTAACCTCTTCTTCAGTTGTTCGAAATCATCGGTCTCCTCTACTGCTATGGTCTGAAGCACATCTAAGGCATCTCCTCGAAGAGCGATAGTCAGGTTTACCGCCTTTTCTTTTTCAGACCATCCATTTGCTCTTGCGGCTGATTCGAACTGTTTCATGTAGTTGTTCCATGATGATTTTCCGTCGAAAGTTGGGACTTTAACATGAATAGAACCTCCACTTCCTTCAAATTTCGGCCGTGTCTCCAACTTAAATTTCGTCTCGTCTTCTTTTATCTCCACTGTAATCGGATTGTTACCTCTCTCTGCTGTCCCTGTTTCTTCCATCTTCCTTTCCATCTCTTTAATCTTTTCTTCGAAGGCCAACTTATCGGCAGCAACTTGGTTTTTTAGCGAAGACACTCTATCGTCAAGAGCAGATATTTCAGAAGTGACTTTAGAGATGTTAGCAGAAACTTTGCTTTCCAGAGAAGAAATCTCGTTAGAAACTTTGCTTTCTAAAGAAGCGATGTCGCCGGATACTTTGTTCTCCAATGATGCGATGTCGCCGGAAACTTTGGCTACATCAGAAGACACTTTCGAAATATCGTCGGAAACTTTGTTCTCTAATGATGCGATGTCGCCGGAAACTTTCGAAATCGACGAGAGGACAGCATCTTCAAATATATAAGTCTCTGGATCTAGTCCTTCTTCTAGCAAAGCGTTCTTTAGTCGTTGGACTAACTCAGCCTTTTTTCCGGTAGAAGCTAATTCTCTGTCTTCAAGATGTCTTCTTAAATTAGTCACTGTCAGCTCATAAATCGTAGCCATTTTCACAATTTATTTTATATTCACTTGTATTATTATTATAAGTCTAATTTATGTTCGATCTCACTCTGACACCATTTGTTGTGGATTTATTAAAAGGTTCAATATTTATAACACTTACGGATTTAATTTATTTCTTTATTTATATTAACTTATCTGACAAATTTATATATATCCGTACGTTACAAATTCGCGAGCGCGAGTTCAGAATTAACTGTTTTCAAAATAAAAGTTCCTCCATATTTATACGAAAACAGCTGCTCTAGAATCCCATGGATTTTGACCTCAATTGACCTGGTTTCGCCTCGAATGGACAGGCCTAATTCCGGAAGATTCGAATGGAACCAGTTTTTTTATTACTTGGAGTTTATGCCAGCTATTCGAAAGGTCTCGTATATTCTAAAACAGAACAGCATTAGTCATAATATAATACGGTTATTTTTAGGCCAGGATTTTTATCGTAACAATACATTGAAGACATTTTACAAAAATGTAGTAAGAGAATAAACTTTTTAAAATGTATTATGAGGACATGGTGAGGGAGGCGGAGCCCCAGAAAGCCTTGACCTTTTATAAATCATATATAAGATCCATTATAGGTTATGGTAGCTTCCTATATGGCTGTACAAATTATAAATTACTCAAAACATTAGATACTTTTACAAAACAAAGCTATATGACTCTGCATTAGTGCAATGAAATCAATTCCAATTGAACCATTAAGAGTAGAAACTGTAGAACCTCCGTTAGAGCTGGGAAGACAATTATTAGCAGAAAAAATCATAATCTAGTGTAAAGTCAAAAATGTTAATTTTTAGAATGAAAAAACTTTAAATTAACATTATTTATTTATTTTTTATTAAAATACAAACTATTGTGCGACATTATTCATTTTCTTCATCGCTTTTATAATAGTACTTCAATTCTCTTTGTTAGTCTTATCGTTACACTATTATCTCAACCGACAAATGGGAATCGTGATTGTCCAGTATTAATAATACTGGATTTTCCTTAGAACATTTAATATTTTTATATTATACATTATAAACTAAACTAAATGTAAGACTAAGAAGCCCTTCAGAAATAGAAGCAGCTACAAACAACCTTATGACACTGCAAAACGCTGCAAAAGAAGCGACACCGAACGATGCAGATAAAAATAAAATCGAGAATAGAATAAATATTCCACTAGAAATTAAAAAGCTCATTGCTGAAAAAAGAAGAGCAAGAGCCAAATGGCAACAAAGTCGGAACCTAACGGATAAAACGTTTTACAATCGCTTAACCAATAAATTAAAAACACAACTAAAAATTGCAAGAGAAGAGGCAGTCAAAAAATATGTAACAACTTAATAGATACGGCCATTCAATATGGAAACCAATCAAATCATCCTTAAAACCTCAAGCAATATCCCCACCAGTAAGAAAAACCACAGAGACACAGAACCAATGGGCAAGAAGCGATAAAGAAAAATCAGAATTATTTGCTGAACATTTAGCAACAGTATTCCAATCACACAACAATGAAGAAGATCAAGAAATTATTAATTATTTAAACTCAGAACAACCATCAGTAAATCCAATAAAATTAACAACACCCAAAGAACTTAAAGAAGAAATCTTAAGACTAAATATCAAAAAGTCACCAGGACTTGACCTAATAACACCAAAAATGCTAAAAGAATTACCAAAAAAGGGTATAGTAATCCTTACATATATATATTTAACGCAATATTAAGATGTAATTATTGGCCTAACAATCTAAAAATTGCAGAAATAGTTTTATTCCCAAAACCAGGAAAGGATCCAAGTGAAGTCTTATCCTATCGACCTATCAGTCTGTTATTAACAATCTCCAAATTACTAGAAAAACTTTTAATAAAAAGAATAGATTCAGACTTTACAGGAGCAGATTGGATACCAAATTATCAGTTTGGATTTCGACGAGAACACTCAACTATCCAGCAATGCCACCGAATAACCCATAAAATCAATTCCGCATTAGAAGAAAAGGAATATTGCCCAATGGTATTACTAGATGTACGTCAAGCTTTTGATAAGGTTTGGCATAAAGGACTTCTTTATAAAATTAAACAAATGTTACCACCATTCTTTCGAATACTTACATCATACTTGGAAAACCGACAGTTTAGAACAAAAGTAAATGGAGAAATATCCAAAACGCATCCCAAAGAGGCGGGAATTCCACAGGGCAGCGTCCTGGGACTTTTATTATATATATTATATACGTCTGATCTACCAACATCACATAACGTAACAGTACAGATGACACATTAGCACTTACAAGTCACAAACACATTAACATAGCTACCCAACAACTCCAAAACTATTTGTATGAGCTTGAAAACTGGTTAAAACAATGGAAAATAAAAATAAATGAAAACAAGTCAACCCACGTAACTTTTTCTTTACGGACGAGAAACACCACCACCAATATATATCAACAATGAGGAAATACCCAGGACTAAAACAACCAAATACCTAGGGCTACACCTGGACCAAACCCTGTGTTGGAAAGAACACATCACCAAAAAAAGAAAACAAATACAACTAAGACAAAAAGAAATCAATTGATTAATTGGAAAAAACTCCAAGCTGCCAATAAGTAATAAAATTCTAATTTATAAAACAGTTATCAAACCAATATGGACATATGGCATAGAGCTATGGGGCTGTAGAAGTAAATCTAATATTGCTATTATGGAAAGATGCCAATCAAAAATCTTAAGAGCAATTGTTGATGCACCCTGGTACGTAACCAACCAAAGAATCTATGAGGATCTCAATATCTCAACAATGAAAGAAGTATACCAGCAAAAGAAATTGTAATACATTCAAAAAGTGAACACACACTCCAATCCATTAATTTCCGCAATACCTCAACATCGAGTTATCAGAAGACTAAAGCGACGTTGGCCAACAGACCAGTAACATGGACCCGTGATTCTCTCACAGGAGGGGGCCACATCACGCCAGAACCAAGGGACAGGACCTAAACTCATCACATTCACTTATAGAATACATTGTTTTATTCTGATTGTTAATTTATTAGTTATAATAAAAAAAAATATATACATCCTGGTGGTCCACTGAAAACAAAGTGTTCTTGATAATTTTTCCGCGAAAAAATAAACATTGGTGGCACAGAGTTACCACTGGCATTCACTGCCGGACACACTGTCACCAATGTTCCTCGTTCCCCCAAAGTCACCGCCTCCACTTGCTTCACATCTTTTGATGCTATTATTTTTGCAGGTTTTTGAACTGTAGTTACCCAGTTACAAGATTGTGCCTATTTAATACATTGGAGAGTTTGTCAAAGAATAAATTTATATTGTGTACTAAGCTCGCAGCCTGAGGGGTACGGATGGATAACTCATTGTGGCGTTTTAAATTTGATCCAGTTACGTTATTTTTTAAAGCAAAATGAAAAGCAAGCTGTAAGATATTTTGAGGAAAGACCATGATATATCTTTGAACATTCCGTAACATAAGAAGCTAATTCATATTCTTGTAGACCAGAGATCTTTCGATTTTTTTAAATATCCTGTGGGCATGGTATTAGCATCTGAAACAAAAACAAATTTTAACGAGGCGTGTGCTATATGTATTGCTGAGTGCTACTAAAAACACAAAAATGGTCGGTATACGTCAGAGCCTAAAACCACACTAACCAAAGTTCGTTAAGATCAAGACAGAGAAAAACCCAACACATGTGTCTCTGTTATTCTAGGATCAAGATGTACAGTGAGGTATGCACCTCATTGGCTACGTCGAGTTAAAGGTGCTGCCATCTCGTTAAGTTGATTAAAATTAAATGTAACTGCCTGCCCTGTGTAACAACTAACCCCTAACCTCTGGTTTTCTATGAAATTTGGAAGCATTAAACCTCTTTGGTTTCTGTTACATATTCCAAATTTTGTTTTCATTAAGAGAATTTTAAAAGAAAAGAGAATTTTACTTCATTTGTTTGTTTTCCAATAACCGCGTTGAGGTCCCTCAAAACTACATAGGGCATAGACACATTTATTTTTTTTTAATTGCTGCTGACGTTCCTTTCTGGCGTTCCTTTCCTCAGGTAGCTGTAGCTTTTTCCGTGAATGTGTTAGTTATATGTAGTTCTAAAACTTCGGGTCTTCTAACATTATTGTTTTATCTTCCAACAAGATAAACAAAGTTTAAATACAACAATGGACTCAGACTACAGTGAAAATCCTTAGACAGGCGATGATACCATTAAAAGAACTACAAGTGGCCGTAAAACAAATAAAAAGCGAAAAGCAGCGGTCCCAGATTTAATAAATGTAGAATTAATAAGATTTGGAGGCTTAATACTAAATTTTAGAATCTTACATTTATTGAACGACTGTTGGAAATAGAAAAATGTACCAGATGATGTTTTAAAAAGGAGACCGAAATATGTACAGCGAATCATAAATAATATATTAAACAATTGCTGATGTGCTGCTACTAGAAGAACAGTATGGCTTCAGAAAAGGCAGATTCTGCATTGATAATACCATCATAATACGGCAGTCAATTTGTTGTAAAACGCAGAGAATACAATTTAGAAACACATTTTTGGATTTATCGACTAATAAAAAATAAAAATATTTGTTGACTGTCTATCGCATGATTAAAAAATCCATATAAATAATAAAATCAAGGCTTAGCTTTAATATCCATATAAAAATATATATGTACTAAATCTATGTCGCCATCTATGAGCGATTTGTCCGAGTGCGAGAGTGTTCGTACATTGACCGTAAGATGGCACTTACAGTATAAAATTTAAAAATACTAAATTCTAAAGTGAGGAATATTCGATTTAATTTAATATTTAATAATAAATAAATATGTATTATAATTATAAATAAAATAGATTGTAGCATCGTATTAAGTATTACAAGAAAAGTTAGATTTAGTTAATGTGGTTCGTATTATTCTGCAAAACGTTATCACTACTAAATTGGGGCTTCTATTTTCGGTCTCTGTATTAATCTATTTCCTGTTATTTGATTGCTTTTAAACATCTCGGTCCTTGAACCTTAAGGGGTATTGTGGGACAATTATGTTGCAACACAATCAACAACTTTTTATTTCGTTATGTTTTATTCCAGATAGATTATCGCCCCATGGATGTGATTTTTGACTTTATGCCAGTGATGTCCCCCCTGGCTTACAACAAATTCCCTCATTTTATTTCAATTTTTACATCTGCATATAACCAATTAAACGTGAATATTTGGTAACATAAATGAATGTCTTAAAATTTAATTTTAATTGTCATTCTATTGCAAAGTTCATACATACAATCAGTCCTTTACCACTTCTTCTAGAATGGAACTTGTACTCTTTCCATAACTACTAAACGTATGCAATCTTTTGGTGATGCGCCTGCAAAGGCCCATGTTGATACAGGTTTACTTTCATCAATGTGCCACTATGTCTAACGTTACGTAGCTCTTCTTTTGTCATTATCATCAACTTAAGGAAAATGTTATAATAAGAAGCCTAGTTTTGAATATAGAGCGAAACAACTCCTCAGTAAATGCAAGAAAATTAAATCAACTCATGGTAATGGAGGAAAAAATCCTCTTTCCGCCTCACCTTTATTTCCGTATCCACTATCACCAGTCGGTGTTGACTAGCTACATACTCACCATTTATCACTTTACAGTTCGTAACCTCTTTTAGCTGACTTCTTCTACACAGCACAAAATCTCGCTGACTTTCCCTTTCCCCGCCACTATAGGTAACATGCTGGTCTTTAGTCTTCATAAAGAACGTATTAATGACAGCCAAATCCCATGCTACTGCAAAGTCAATCATTCTATTAACTTCATCATTTCTTATTTCCGTCCCCAAACCTACATGACCTCCTTCTATTAGAATCGAATAGAATAGAAAAATATGCTTTATTGTCACTGAAAATTATACAATTTTATGGACAAAGCTTATAAAAAGTCAAAAAAAATAACAATAACAATTAAAATTTACTTAAATTACATAAATCGTCAATATCACAAAATAAAAGATAATAAAAAATACAATCCATTGCAAAATTTAATTAAAGTACAAATTTCATAATAAAACCTTAAGAACTAGTTTACGAATAAGTTTAAGTCGCTGCTTGTGATACCCAAATATATATAAAAATAATTTGATTGCTTGTACCTAAACGTACTGTAATTTCTTAGTTATTCGTTAAGAAATTCTTCCACTGAATAATATGGTCTTTCAGATAGATATGCTTTTGTCAATTTACGGAACTTAAAGAAAGAAGTTGTACATTTAAATTACAAAGGGAGATGGTTGTATAATTTTTTGCCGAGTATAATATAGATTTCTTTACTAACTCAGTGGACGGGATCGGTAAATATACATCAAAGGTTGAATTTCTGTTGGAGTATTCATGATTAGGTCGGGCTGGAAAAACATGTAGGTGTTTACGAATTATCCAAACAGTTTCTAGAATATATAGAGTTAATATCCCACAATTTTTGAAGTAGCTTCTACAATGTGTTATTCTACTGAGGCCAAAAAGAAACCGTATTGCTCTTTTTGTAATTTAAAAATAACATCAGATTGGGCAGCTGTACTAGAATCCCAAAAAGGAAGACCATATCGAAGATGAGACTCGAACAAAGAAAAATATGTTATTTTGGATGATGCTAAATTGATTTCCTTCGAAACAGATCTAATTGCATAGCAGGGTGAGGCTAATTTCTTACTTAACAAATCGATATGAAGGGACCACTTAAGGTTGCTATCTATATAAATACCAAGAAATTTTACAGAATCAACGATACTAATGTGGCTGTTATTAAGAAGCAATGGTTAAAGAGCTCCTTTATAGGATAATCTATCTATCTATTTATCTATCTATCTATCTATCTATCTATCTATCTATCTATCTATCCATCTATCTATCTATCTATCTATCTATCTATCTATCTATCTCTCTATCTATCTATCTATCTATCTATCTATCTATCTATCTATCTAATCTATCTATCTATCTAGCTCTCTATCTATCTATCTATCTATCTATCTATCTATCTATCTATCTATGTATTTATCTATGTCTTATCCACGTTAAAAGAGAGTAAATTAGAGTCGGACCAGGTTTTTATTTTAAGTAGATCAGAAGTTATAATTACATGAAGAGTTGCAAAATTAGAGTTCCTCCAGATAATACTGGTATCATCAGCAAAAAGAAACATTTTTCCATCGATTTCTAAGTTAGTGATGTCATTTATAAAGATAAGGAAAAGTAGAGGACCCAATACTGAACCTTGTGGTACTCCACATATAATGCTTTTGGGACTTGAGTCAGTATCATTTGGTCTAACTAGTTGTTTCCTATTCCTCAAGTAAGATTTTAACCAATTCAAAGAAATACCTCGAATTCCTTAGAAATTTAGTTTTTTTTATCAAAATGTCGTGATTTACATAACCAAAAGCTTTGGCACTGCAATGTTTGGTACAAAAACCATTGGATGAACCCAAAACAAACCATTATTTGACTACATAACAAACACAACTGTTTATTCTTTTACCTGTAACCTAACTGAAATATATTGCGATAATTAGCAATTCATGAGTGTCGCGAGTGGGGTTTATAATTACATGGCCAATACACTACAGGCATAGTCACAGAAAACAGTGGCAGTGTAAATATTATTGTTTAGTGCTTGATAGACCTCATGTAGTACAGAAAACATAACATCGCTGGTACATTTATTAGATAAAAAGCACAACTGACTTTGTGATAAAATTTGTGTTCAGCGAGAAAGGACATAAGTCGGGCTTTTATAAGTCTCTAAGTAATTTTGGATAGGACCAGTAGTAAGGTAATAGATCTATAGTTACAGACATTAGATTTTTCACCACCCTTATGAAGAGGAATAATAATGGCTATCTTTAGGCACTCTGGAAATATACCTTTTTTAAAGGAATCGATAATTAGTGACACCAGGACTTCCAACACATTTTTTGAGAAATATAAGAAAATTTTTATGGATAGTCCATCAGTACTGATTTGCTTTTGATACTACTGATTGTTTGGATTAGTTCAGATTTATTGACTGATCTTATAAAGAATGAAGTCGAGACTTTTTGTAATTTGGGGAGTTAGAAAATAGGATCTTGTTGTGGCAAAATAGTTGATGTTATATTTTTACTCACATTAACGAAGTATTCATTTAGATTTTTAGGGTTTGGAAGAGAAAGTGTTTGAGCTGTGCTAGTTTTATTTCGAAGATCGTTTATTATGGACCAAGTTTCTCTTGCAACATTTTTAGAGCTTCCCAGACTATTCTGATAGTACATTTTTAGACAGGTTCTAGACCGGTTCCTCTGTGCTTGCAGATATATTCAGTGACTAGGACGTTGGTAGTATTTGATGTGATGTTTTGACTTAATTGTAATTAAAGGAAATGCCTTATTGAAAATACAGACAAGCCTATCTAAAAAATCACTGAAATTATAGCCCCCGTCCACAGACGGAAAGTGCCATTCAGAAGTCAAGCACAAATTTAGAAATTTACCAAAGTTTTGAGCGGAAAAAATCCTACCTAAATATTGGGTTCTTAAGGATTGTTTGTTAAACTTGGTATATACTGCTTCATGATCAGATAGTCCTGCAATAATAATTGTAAAGCGTACATCAAGGGGTGAAAAATCTGAGACAATATAGTCAATTATGGTAGATGTTGTTTTAGTAATTCTTGTAGGAGAATTAACGTGAATTGTGAAACCATACGATTCGAATATATTGACCAAGGATAATTGGGTAGCATAAGCAACAGCGTAATTAATATTTAAGTCACCGCATAGAATCTTTCTGCTTTTATGGGGCAGGTCGTCTAACAAATTTAACAGGTTCTGAAAAATAGTTCCTTGGAAAAATCAGGTGATCTACAAATGCAAAGAATGTATAGAATAATATTCTTGTTATAAACCAATGAAAACTCAAAAAAGGATTCATTCAACAGAAAGTCATATTTTGTTATAGGAGAAAAATCATTATTTGTAGAAATAATTAGGGTGCCATCATGAGCTGAACTTGGAGGATCATACCTAACAATTGTGGTATATTTTTCTAAAAAGAAGGCTCGTTGACTTAAAGCCTGTGCTCGGTAACCGCAACTATCGGGGAAAATCCTAATTTCTCTAGAAACAAAAATAATTCATCTGTTTTATACCTTATAAAACGAATATTAATCAGAGCCATGCTAAAGTTGTCATCACTAAAATAGTTTGAGGTTTCTAGTCCCACAGAACACGTCGTATTATTTAAAAATTTCGTTTTGGAAAGGCAACGGAATAGTAGTTTCGGTGACTTTCCCTTGATTTTTGTAGGTGAATAATTCTTTTTGAAGTGAGAAAGGACCTAAAAGCAGCAAGATCAGCTTCCACCTCAGTTGGACCAATTGATGAATTTTAGAAGGATTTTTCGTAGATCTTCAGTCTTAGTGGGAAGTCCTTCCGAAGCCAAAAAGAAACGCTTGTGTTGGTGAATCCTTCGTAACATACTGAAGCAGGTTAGTCGTGTAGAAAAGCAAACTGTAGTTTAATGGCTTTCAAAATATCTGGTTCCCTTAATCTTGCTAGAAGATATCGACTGTTCGAGTTATTGGTTAATCTAACTCTTGGTGAGGTCGAAGGATCCAGATTAATCGATGGTTCCAAAGTATCCTTCTTAATGAAGTTAATATGAGAATGGAAAGCATTCTTAGATTTGCAAATTCCGAGGGCCTGCTTGTCTGTGACTATTTTTGTGTTTTCCACTTCACTTTTGTTGTTGCTTAAAATGGTAATTGGATTTTCCAAGCTAAGGGGGCTTCTGATGTTCTTCGGACTCATATTTAACTCAGATGAAGGCTATTTTAAATGAGGAACCACTCGCTGTGTCGGCATTTTGAAGGAGGGCATAAGGAAGAGTCCTTCGGAATCAAAAAAGAATTTAACGCTTGTGTTGGTGAATCCTTCCATATACCCACCAATCCAGACTCCAGGAAAAAAGGGGGCCTAAACGAGATCGTCATACCTTTTTCTAGGATGGATCGATTAAATAATGAAATGAACATAAGTATCTTGGTAGTATCAGTGTACTAAAAGAAACTTGTTAGACATATATTAAGGCTAAAATAACTCTATAAATTAAATTCTATAAAAAAAATTTTTTATTTACACTTCTTTTATTTCATAAAGAATATTAAATATTTCTTCAAAAAGATAACAAACTGTATTTATATTATATACGTAAAACTTTTATTCTTTTAAACGACAGAGTATAAATATGTACCTTGTTAGTGTTTTTAAAAGGAACGGGATCAAAAGAAAAAAACGTAAGCCAATTTTCCTTTAAGCGTCCTTATATCTCTTGCGGTTTCTAATAAGAAATATTACGTACGCCACGTCACTTAACATGCTTTATTCGTGAGCACTTTCAGGCAAGTAGTAAAAACTTGTTGAATCAATGCCAGAGCATGCAACTACCATTCAACCTATAATTTAACGTAACATGTACCACATTACAACTAGGTACTACACGTATCTATGTACGTATTGAATACTTTGCAAAAAAATTAAGTGCATCAACCTGCCCCGAGTACTGGCGCCTAATGTTTCTTTTGCTGACGGCTGGTAACAAACGTCTTTCATGGTAAACAAACACAATAAACAAGCCTGACTATTGTCCACGTAATATCATTGACAGGTAAAAGCCGTGTAATTGTATATCATGTCTTCAAAAAATGCTTTCCTACGAGAATAATTTTAAGACTTTTTATACATCCTAATTAAAGGTGCATACAGAAATATTAGACGTGTCAGCCAATAGTTCATTACATCTTTTTTTATTATTAATTACATATAAAAATTTTAGCGATGGTAGTATCAAATAATATATATCTTTTATAACATTTTACCATTTTTATTGGGATTAAGCCACAATTTTACTTTAACCTGTAACCAGTGAGGTGCAATTTCAGTTACATTGTTGCGTGATATGGAGTCCCACGGTCTACTTAAAAAAAAAAGAAAAAGATTTAGGTATTTGAAAAAAATTTCACTGAAATACGTTACAACTGGATAAACTTTATTCGCTCATAGGTATATAAGTATTATATAAAAAAAAGTTATTAAAATACCTTTATTTTACAATAGTACTGAAATTTCTCCCTATTATAATATATAATATTACAAGCCTTCACAATGTCATCAATTAAAAAACAGTGTAGAATTAAGAAAAAACTTTAGAATATATTGTTATGTTTCTTCTTTCCCAACCAAAGAAAAATAAATAAAAAAATCCATCGAAATAAAATTTCAAGATATCATTATAAACAAAAATGTATATAGTAATTTAAGATAAGATTTAGTGTAGATAAGAATAGAAATTTATTTGGCAAACGACCTTTTTCCGTTTCAAACAAAATTATCAAAAAAAACCTTTGTTTAGAATTAGAAGACATTTTACCTGTCTTAGTTAATCTTTTCATTGTTTGTATAGTCGAGTATTAAATGACCATATTCTAATCTTTTGAAATATGTATAAATTGTGTATTGACAAAACCAATTTTAAAGTAAGCTATTTAGTTTTTCTCTGAAACCGAAATTAGGCTTTTCCAAAATCATGGTAAACACAATTTGAGCTTTTGATTGGACGGTCGTTTTTAAATGGGAATTTGTGAGCCGATCAGGAGACCGGAGGAGTTAGTGATATTTTGGCCATCGAAAGGAAACAGTCGTTTGTCTCAAGATAGGGTGTGGTTCGTGAGTTTGGGTACCGGCGTAACGAAAAGAAGTGAATAGTTTGCAGAAGGAGATAACAAGTAGATTAAAAGAGGTCCTTGTATCTACCGTGGGCATTTTATAAAGTATATGTGAAAGTATTCTTACGGCATCAAGTTGACAAAAGGAGGTCCTGGTGTCATAAATAAGTAGCTGAGTTTGGAGAAGTGAATCAGGTGTTTTTTGTGTAGTCTGCAGGAGGTTTGCAGAGACGTTAAGAAGGAGCCGAGGTGCCAAAGAGGAGAGATCACATCGTTGAGGAGACTGGACTTTTCTGGGTATGTTCCAACATACAACTCAAGAAGAAAATAAGCTGTAAGTGTTTGTACAATTGAATTTTATATCTGTGAAGGATCGGTTTGACATCATGGTCATTAGCATTCAAATTTAAGAACTGAGGTTTTGTTAGGCTAATCAAAAGTTTAAAGTTTTGTTGTTTCTTGTTTCAAGTAAAGAAAATTTTAAGTAAAATTGGTTTTCACGTAATATAAATGTATGTAGCTTTATAATCTTATTATTATAAAAATTTGATTTATTTTCTTGCATGCTGATTGATAAGATAACGACAGAATTTAATAATTGTTTTATTCGTTTATATAAAATAAAGAAACGTAAATCTTTGTAATATAATATATTTGTATTCTTATCCTTTCTTCTCTAGCCCGATAAAAGACAACTAGAAAATCTTTTGAATCCATCGAACACAGGTAATATAAGGATTATTTTACTTTTGATAACAAATAAGTTATAATTCTTTTTTATTGGCTCAATAAACTAAGATTAAAGTCAAAATAAACAATCATAATAAAATATATATATATATATATATATATATATATTAATATATAGAATATATATATATATATATATATATATATATATATATATATATATATATTTATATATATATATATATAGAATATATATATATAGAATATATATATATATATATATATATATATATATATATATATTTATCTACCACAACTATTCCTGATGATATTCTAGGTTTCTTGGCATTAGGAAATAAATTTAGCATCGAACCAAAGTTAGGAAAAGATTTTCACGTAAAAAGTAAAAAGTAAAAAGATTTTCAAGTAAAAACACTTTTAGCAGACTTAGAATACATAATTTCTTCATTGCCATCTGAATTAGAGCAAAACTTAATCCGGTTAAGAACCACCAACATTACCACTAATCACGTTTTGAATACTTCTAAACCATCTAATACTTTTTTCATAACTTATATACTAAAACTAAAAAATTTCTTAAATATAATCCTGAGCTCTTAGTGACAAAAGCAGACAAAGGTACAAAGGTAATGTTACAGTCATCTTAGAAAGAACTCACTACTTACAACTGTGTTCTGCTCTCATTGATAATGATAGATGTTACATTTCACTTACATCCAATCCCAATTCTTCTCTACAAAGGAATCGCAATACATTAATCGCATCCTTAGCCTCTTCCAATGAGATTGACCGTAACACAAAGAAAAAACTAACAACATATAATGGAAACATTGCAAAGTTTTATGCTTTGCCAAAAATCCACAAACCAATACTATCGGTTCGTCCCATAGTAGCTTCCATTTGAACTCCCACTGAAAATATCTCAGCTTTTGTTACAGACATACTTACTAATGCATATAATTATGAAATTCAATATTACATTAAAGATTCCTTTGAGATGGTAAATAAATATAATGGTTACATCATCATCATATGATGGGGGTCCTACGGCTTCCCGCATTTCAGCCTCCATCTTTTCCTATCTCTCCAATCTCCCTCTTCTAAGCCTCTAGATTGCATTGTTTTTGTAATTTCTCTTCTCCAGGAATTTGGTGGTCTTCCCCTTTTCCTTCTTTCTGGCGGAACATACATTAAGGCTTTCTTTGGTTACATAATGGTTATATAATGGTTACATACTACCATCAAATTATGTCCTCGTTAGCCTTGACGTTGTATCCTTATTCAGCAACGTTCATCTAGCAATATGTTTGATATCAATAGAGATCAACTGGGACCGTATTAGAGGTTCGTGTTCCATGTCTTGTGACAGATTCATCAGCATCGTCGAGTTTCTCTTTAACAACACTTCTCATTTAATGGTAAATTCTACCAACAAACTTTCGTTACACCTATGGGAGCAAAGATTTCTCCTATCATTGCAACTTACGTTATGGAATATGTATTAGACTCAGTCATTCCTTTACTATCCTTTAAAATTCCATTTATTAAAAAATATGTTGATGATATCATTTTGGCTATACCCAATGACAAGGTAGATGAACTATTAGATACTTTCAATGGTTATGGGTATAAGATGGTAATTGGTCCGTCCCCTTTCTCGACATAAGGATGATCAGGGAAAACAACAACATTAAAATAGATTGGTATCAAAAACCGACCCAATCTGGTAGATACCTTAACTACCACTCATACCATAATAATTCTACCAAAGTCAACTTAATCAAACAGATGAAAAATAGAGTAATAAAACTATCAGGTCCTTCATTTCATAAAAAAAACCTACAAATCCTACAGAAACTTTTTTATTTCAAACGCTTATCCAACACCATTAGTGAATAAGATTTTGTTTAATACTATCCATAACGAAGATACTTCACCTTCCTTCGCGACTAACAATGCTGATCCTGATGTCTTAAGTGGGAACCTAGGCTCGGATACTCCTATCAACAAATATTTTTCATTACCATATTTCAGAGATATCACTCCGGGGTTAACAAGGATACTGAAAAGTGTTGAAAATAGCTTTGGTAATAATAATATCAACATTAAACTTAATGTGAGGCTTGTAGATCAGCCCTAACAATTAATAATCTTTATTCTAAGATAAAAGATAAGACTCCCATAGATAGGCTTAGTAACATTGTCTACAAGATTCCATGTCTATCTTGCAGCAATTCCTACATCGGCCAAACATCTCAATTATTAAAATCACGTATTACACTACACAAAAGTGATTCTCGACTTCACCCTGACCGCTGTGCATTAGCTAAACATGTCCATTCCACTGGTCATCTCATGGACTATACTAACACTACAATTCTCCACCGTGAGAACAATAAATCTAAAAGAGAGTTCATTGAAATGTCTTATATTTTCCTTAACGATTTCTCCATTAATGTTAAGAGTGACATTAAGAATCTAAGCGATATATACCACTTCTTACTTAAATCAGATACCAAGAACAATACAACATCACAGATAACTAACTTGACTGATATATCCATTAACAACTAACCTACTTTAATAATTAATTTCCATTAACTAAAAAAGATAACATTCCCTTGCTTTTCTTAGATACATCTCAATAAGATATTATAATAATACATGAACAATATAATATAATTAAAAAAGAAAATCTAAAATAATATTTCCCTATACTGGGATTTAATTTCATTCGGTTTTACCAATGAACCTTAACGACATAAAGATTCAAAAGAACTACAACTTGAATTTGTCAGCACATGCGTTCTGGCTAAAACAATTTAGTTATTGCCGATAATTCAAAGAATTACCTCCTTTTAAATGTAGTTACATTGGGTTTTTCGATTAACCTTGGGTAAACCTTTACGTTTTAAGTTCAAAGCTACCATACATTTCCAACGTTAAAAAAACTTTTTTTGCACATAGTAACAAAAAACATCATTATGTTGTTACTAGCAAAGTTTTTTAATATTCTAACTCTACAATTCTAAGTTACGGTAAGATCAATAATGTTTTAAATAGATAATATATGGTAGCTAATTATAATTTATTCTCTTTCAGCCCTTCAGTAAGAAGCCAAATTAATTTTCTTTGGCGAAAACGTTGGGCGAAACAATTGATTCTCATTAGAGTCTTTCTTGCAGATTTCCCCAATATTTAAGAGTTTACTATATATATATATATATATATATATATATATATATATATATATATATATATATATATATATATATATATATATATATATATATATATATATATATATTGTTGTACTTTTGAATGTCCATAAGCAATAAAAAACCGATATACAAATTTTATTACTTAAATAAAAATTAAAATTATTGATATTTCATAAAGACACGGGCATATAAATTTTCAAACATCCTGTATAAGACAAAATATGTATTTTAAGTTGTTCGAAGAATTGTTCATTAGGCCTCAGAGACAAGACTTTCAAATATTATCGATAAGAAATTTAACTAAGTCGGTTATTGTGGAATGGATTTACCCGGAATAAAAGTGTATATAGAAAGTGTTTAAACAATAGACCGGGATTTGCGGTGGGTTTTCTCCCCGAAAGATTATATCGGTAAAAGTTTATTAACAAAAGACATTGAATTAAGAAACAGGTATCGTTTGTAGCTATTAGTAATAAATATTTGTAAAGCAGATAGATTTAGTTAGAATAATTAAAGAATGTTGTTTTCTGGAATTACCCGAATGACGTTTTATAGAGAGAGTTGGTTGGTAACGATATACGTCACAGAGGTGGATGATTTTTATTGGTCAATTTTTGAATGCAAGGAGGTGGTGGTTTTGGCTATGAGATAGGAGAGAGGAAAAAAGTTAGTTAGTCAGTTTTCGTCGTCCAAGAAGGAAGGAGCTTGGTGATTTGTGTTTGTTTGAAGTTTGCAAAACTTGGGATTCCTCAAAAGAAGAGACGAGCCCAACAAAAAAAAAAACAAAGGAAAATGAAGAGGACACAATGGAGACAGTGGTGTTTGAAGAAGACACGGAGTACACGGTGAATATGTGCGAAAAATTTGATGGGAGAGACAAAAAATTGATATGTGGAGAAGGCAAAGAAAATGATTTGCGTATAATTTTAAGAGACTATGAAACGCTGATAAATGAGGAAAACCGAGTGGCCACAAAATACGAGCACTCATTTGAGGTGAAAAACTTGGGAAATTTTCGATCGAAGACTTATCCAATTCCTTATAAGTATCGGCAAGAAGTAAAGCAAGAAATCAAAAAAATGTTGGAAGATCAAATCATTGAGAGATGTGACTCACCCTATATTAACCCAATTGTGATAGTGAAGAAGAGCAGTGGAGAGTTAAGACTCTGTTTAGATGCCCGAAATATCAACCAACACACAGTATCACAATATGAATCACCGTTAAATATCGAGGCCATTTTTGAAAGAATCACGGGATCACATATTTTCTCAAAAATTGATCTAAAGCATAGTTTGACCTTTGGCTGAAAAGTGTAGAAACTACACTGCCTTTTCAATTGATGGTATAGTATACCGATTTAAGGTAGTTCCGTTTGGATTACAAAGCGCCTGTGCAGCACTTGTACGAGCTTTGCATACCATTTTGAATCACCATGAAGAGTTCATCGTCCATTACATCGACGATTTATTAATTTTTTCACAAGATATGCAGAGTCATGTGGAACATATCAAAATAATTTTGAAAGAATTGGACACAGCGGGATTAAAACTAAACATTGAAAAATGTCAATTTTTTCAAAAGGAAGTGATTTATTTGGGTTTCAAACTTGACACCGAAACTGTAAGTCACATGAGAGAAAATACAGTGTAACCGAGTTGGAATTCGCCAGTGTACTATTTTGCGTAAACAAATTAAGGTTTTACTTATTGGGAGCTAAATTCACCATCGAAACGGATCATGCAGCATTGATACACATCATGAAGAATCGATTGGTAAATAACAGAATACACAGAGGCATTCTGCTCTTACAAGAGTATGATTTCCAATTTCGATACATCAAAGGGAAAGACAACATAATAGCTGACGCTTTAACACGGGACGAAGATACAGGAAAAAAGGAGACAATTACATTACATGTGGGATTGAATATATTGACACAAGACGAAGGGATATTTTCGTTAAATGAGATAAGGACCGACCAGGAAGGCCTAAAAGAAAGAGAAAAGAGAAGAGCAGAGCTAGAAAACGAGATATTTTTTAAGAGAATAGACGGAAAGGAATTATATTTAGTGACACCGACATTGGCAGAAAGAATCATAAAGAAACTACACGAGGAAAATGGACATATTGGCAGTAGAAAGGTATGGCTTGTGTTTAGGGAAAACTACATCAGTCGACAAGATTACCGCATTGCAAAAGAGATCACACAGAAATGCGAAGTATGCCAGAAATACAAGAGCAGGAATTTTAAAAACGAAAATATTGCAAAGAGCATTGTATCCCGGAACAACCTGGACATTATAGCCATCGACATGTTAAGCGATCTAATTGTGACCACGCAAAGGAACAAGCATATTCTGGTGATGGTGGATGTGTTCTCAAAATACGTGAAATTATATAGTTGCCGCACCACAAAAGGGAAAGAAATATTGAGAAAAATAGACAATTTCATCGCTACGGTAGGAACCCCAAGAAAAATTTTACTAGACAATGCAACGTACTTCCGAAATGATCGTTTCAAGGGACAGCTTAGAGAACGGGGAATCGAGACGAACTTTGTAAGCATCAGGCATCCCCAAAGTAATCCTTCTGAGCGATTTATACAAGAGGTAACGAAATTTCTTCGCATTGCAACGGATGGTCAACATCGGCGATGGGACAGAAAATTGGGAGAAATAGAGATGTACCTAAATTCCATGCCAAGTACAGTAACGAAAGAAACACCAGAATACATCATGAAAGGCGTCATGCCGATAAGACCGTGGGAAGATCCAGAACAAAGAGAGTATCGACAGGTTATAGAAACGGTTCAGAGGAGATTAAGAAGAAGCAATGAGAAATACATCCAGAGACAGGGTCATAATAGGAAACGAAGACCAGTAACTTTCCAAAAGGGTGACAAAGTAATGGTAAGAGCATTAAGAGTGTCAAATCTTCAGAGCGGTATTTGCACAAAATTGATGCCTGTTTTCGAAGGGCCATACATAGTAAACAACGAAGATGGAGTAAACAGCTATGAGTTGAAACATATGGATTCTGAAAAGATCAGAGGTATTTATAATATCCATGATATATATAAATATCATGAATGAAGATTTAAATTTGTATAAAGTAGATAGTAGGATAGGATAATACGTAGCATAAGTACAGCTAGCATACAGGAAGTGCGTTTTAGTTTGCCTCGAGAAAATTTAGTTGCATAGATTGATAAATTTTATCGATTACAAAGGCGGGGATTTGTTGTACTTTTGAATGTCCATAAGCAATAAAAAACCGATATACAAATTTTATTACTTAAATAAAAATTAAAATTATTGATATTTCATAAAGACACGGGCATATAAATTTTCAAACATCCTGTATAAGACAAAATATGTATTTTAAGTTGTTCGAAGAATTGTTCATTAGGCCTCAGAGACAAGACTTTCAAATATTATCGATAAGAAATTTAAATAAGTCGGTTATTGTGGAATGGATTTACCCGGAATAAAAGTGTATATAGAAAGTGTTTAAACAATAGACCGGGATTTGCGGTGGTTTTTCTCCCTGAAAGATTATATCGGTAAAAGTTTATTAACAAAAGACATTGAATTGAGAAACAGGTATCGTTTGTAGCTATTAGTAAGAAATATTTGTAAAGCAGATAGATTTAGTTAGAATAATTAAAGAATGTTGTTTTCTGGAATTACCCGAATGACGTTTTATAGAGAGAGTTGGTTGGTAACGATATACGTCACAGAGGTGGATGATTTTTTTGGTCAATTTTTGAATGCAAGGAGGTGGTGGTTTTGGCTATGAGATAGGAGAGAGGAAAAAAGTTAGTTAGTCAGTTTTCGTCGTCCAAGAAGGAAGGAGCTTGGTGATTTGTGTTTGTTTGAAGTCCCGAAGACGTAATTTACCGGGTGTGTTTATTTGCTGTGTAAAAGCTGACCAGTGTGAGGAACGGGGTACAGAGAGATAGAAAAACCAAAGGGTATAAGAATATTAATATCAGACGAAGCCGGAAACATTTGGAGTTATAAACAGGCGCGGAGATTGGCTCAAAAGGAGGCTGCATAGACTAACACGAGTTGTTGGGTTGCAGATACAAGGACAGATAGGAGAAAGGTGTACGTCATCTGGACCACAATAGGAGCAGAAGCAGAGAAAGGATTTTTTTTGTGGCGTGGCCATAGAATTGCAACGGCAGAGAAAGAAAGGTCAGTCAATTTTCATTAGAGCAGGAGTGTGGTTTTCATTTATTAATTAAATAAATTGAATAAATAATAGAGACAGTTAATTTTGCGATCATTTAAAAAAAAAAGAATTATAAAAAAGAGCTTAGTTATAACACATATTAAAAATCAATGTAAAATAACATTTGGGTCCATGATAGAAAACAACTTCTCATATATTTAAAGTTAGTATATTGCAAATATTACAGGATTGATTGTTATATAAAATTTCATTAAAATAAAGGACATCTCCCATATAGTTCAGTTGAAATTCTATGTATTTTATTCAGGTCATATTACCTATCCCAATTAGGAAGCCAATTGGAAAATATTTTGAATCCACGATCAAAGGTAAATAGTACAAGTTAAATAGCCTGATTAAATAGCCTAATGCTGATTTATTGTGATTAATTGGAGATTAGATCATTTAATAAATATAGACAGGATTTTTTCTAAATAAGCAATATAATACAATTTAAATAGCATAACAATATATATATATATATATATATATATATATATATAATGTTTAAGGGAATACTAATCATTAATTTTTACTATGTTACTATATGAGCTAGACTAATTTTAAACAACATTTATTTTCGTTACGATTATTTTGAAGCATATTTTGTGCATTTTTCATTTCTTCTTGATCTAAATATAGCTATCTTCTAGAGATGTTGGCGACCACATTGACCCATCTTTTACACCAGCTCGAAATAGATCAGTTGACGTTACACCAGTCCACTTCCTAAGATTGCCCAGCCAGGATATACATCTACGTCCAGGGCCTCTCTTACCCTCAATCTTGCCTTGTAGAATCAACTGTAGAAGTCGGTATTTATTATTACGCATGATGTGGCCGAAGTAAGCCAATTTTCTGTTTATTATGGTGTTAATAATTTCTTTGTCTTTTAGCCTTTGGAGAATAGTTATACTTGCGTGGTGTATATATGAGACCCTCAACATACGTCGGTAGCACCACATTTTAAATGCCTCCAATCGTTTTATGGCATCTTCTGTAAGGTTCCAGCTAGCTACTCTAGCTCCAGCTATCTATAGAGGAGGACACTAAAGACGTAACATCTAAGAATTCTTATGCGTATATTGTTACTTAAAGATAAGTTGCAGAGTACCTTCCTAAGACCGTTGAAAGAGCTTCTGGCTTTTTCGATACCAGTTTTTATTTCGTAGCTGTGATCCCAAGTATCCTTAATATTGCAGCCCAAATAGCATATTTTTTCCACTCTTTCTAACGGTGTATCGCCTATTGTAATTTGGGCGATTATATTGGTGTTCTTACTAATGATCATTATTTCTGACTTGCAATTTAGTTTTAGGCCGTATTTGTTACATGATTCTACAGCGGTATCCATCATTCTTTGGGGCTCTTGCGCACTATCTGCCAGCAACACTGTATTGTTTTCTTACTACTTGATAAACATATAGGATTTTTACAATCATCGCATAAGTAAAATGACTTTCTATGAAGTTTAGATGGGCATAAATAACAATAGTTTCAAATCTCTAATTTTTCTTCGGGTGAAAATTTTACTGGTCCTTCGAGTGCAAGTATTCTTCTTATCGAATTTCTTATATTAGTTTCTTATTATTTCTTATATCTTAGGATTTTCAAATCGTTTCCTCTTAAAAGATTCTGTCAAGCTTTTAGCTAGTGCCTTCATAAATTTGATTCGAGGTGTACTTTAATTATTTTTGAAACAATTAGACTTGACAAATGCATTGACACAACTCATGTCTAATATTTCATAAAAAATAGCCATTGGCTTACGTCGAGTTCTCCTTGATAAGCTGTAAATGGTGCATTTCTCATCTAGTGTATCAACGCCTCCTTTTGTTGAATTATAGAATGATATTATTTCAGGTTTGTTACTCTCAACACCCGTAGCACGACAGTCATGCATAGAGGAAATGGGGATTACAGCCTTGTTTCTCTTAGGAATATATGAAACTAGCGTTTCATGTTTTGAAAATCCATATAATTCAGAACCAACTTGTTTTTGTTTGTTTGCCTTAATTTTTGGAGTTATTTCTCTTTTTGATTTTCTCATAGTTCCGATATAGGTAAGGCCTCTGGACTGTAACTCTTTCACTAGCTGTAGAGAAGAAAACCAATTATCTGCAGTAATGTTCGTATTACTGCCAAATTGAGGTTTGAATTACCGATTGTGTGGGTTCATTTAATTTTTTTTCTGAATTTGAAAGACCAGTTTCATCCGAACCTTATCCGATATATATATATATATATATATATATATATATATATATATATATATATATATATATATATATATTATCATGGCTTATTTGGTATGTATATTCGGAACTTGCACCGACGCCTAAAACCCGATTAACATCTCATAAATGCATGTGTACTGTTTTTATTAATCTAATTTATTGTTTTTTATTTATTATTAAAGGTTCTATTTATAACACTTACAAATTTATTAAAGTCTTTATTACTAATTTATTTCACAATTTTTATTTATCGCGTACAATTATATTTTCGGACTCAAACTAACTGTTCTTCAAAAACTTTCGTGTTTATATATAAAATACAGTTATTCTCGAAGCGGCATTTGACCTTCCAGAACTTCTCCGATCGTCGTGGTGCCAAACAGGTCTTTTACCGTAAGGGACTAGACATTTATGCCGGCAGGTGTATGATCTGGAAAATACTTGAATGAGAAAGGATATTAGTAATAAACATGTTTACAGTTTTGAGTCATATGACACGTTATTATCTATCGTAACACATGCATTTTTCAATAGTAAATACATCTACAAAATTTTCAAAAAACATTTGTAAAATATCATTAATATGAGCCGCTGGGTTTTCTTTCAGTCTTTTTTTCCTAGATGTGGCATCATCAAACCTCAAGCAATTTATCAAAACACTAAATCGTTTTCCGCTCATAACAGTCCTAAAAATCTTTCTTCTGGTTCCATCTGCAGTAAACATTTTTTTTTAAATTTATTTAATAAAACTCCAACAGGAATCTTATGATTATTGCTATCTGATTATTCACTATGATCAATAAGCAAGTTAGTTCTATATACAAAATATTACAAAAAACTTATCTAAGGTTACATTCAGCAATATTCCTTAGGCTCTAATACATTATAGTACTACTATCTAACGTGTACACTTTAGCCGCACTTTGCTCTGCTTTTCCACTTTCACTCACTTATTGCACTAACTCAAACGGCTTCGTTCTCTTAAGTCTTCTTATCTGGTTGGCGTTGTCTAGTAGTTTGATGGCTTCGACATTCACGTGGTTGGAGAGCCTTTGTTCATGACTCTCGGCAAACTTACTGATTGTCTGGATAACCGTATCCATCTGGAGGTCTCGATGAAGATCACAGTTTCTGAAGTACCATGAAGCGTTAACGATGTTCCTTAATAATTTATTCTGATATGGTTGTATAATTTAGATGTTACTTTCTTTTGTACAGTCCCATAGCTGTATCCCATATGTCCATATCGGTTTAAGGACTTGCTTATACAATAACAGTTTGTTATAAGTAGACAGAGTGGATTTTTTTCCCATCAACCAGTATATCTTTCTGAACTTAATTTCTAATTCCTCTTTTTTTTTCTTAATATGTGCTTTCCAACGTAGCTTGGACTCTAATATCATACCCAAATATTTTGCCGTATTTGAATAAGGTATTTGGTTTCTATTTATACTAACTGGGATATGTTGTTCTCTTTTGTTAGTAAAATTGACATGAACAGATTTTGTTTCATTCAATTTGATACGCCATCGGCTGGTCCAGATGTTAATTTGTTCAACAGAGTTCTGTAGCATGATTGCTGCATCCTCGTGGTTTTGTCCGTCTGCTAGAATGCATGTGTCGTCTGCAAATATCGCAATTGTGTTAGGTTTTAATGATGGAATATCGCTGGTATAGAGCAGGAAGAATATCCTGGCTTAAAAACTTAAGGGAATGGTTTGAATGCAGTAGTGCAGAACTTTTTAGAGCGGCAGTCAACAGAGTCCGCATAGCCATGATGATTTCCAACCTTCGATAGAAAATGGAACTTAAAGAAGAAAGAAGAGCAGGTATAGCACTGGCCCCAGGACACTTTCTTGTGGAACTCCAGCTTTAACTTCTCTTAATTCTGAGTATGCTTCCTCATATTTAACTCGAAAGTATCTGTTGGATATATATGATTCTAGTAGTTCAGAATATTGTTTTGGTAAGTAGCGTTTCATTTTATGATATAATCCGTAATGCCACTTTGTCAAAAGCCTGCGCTACATCAAGGAAAATTGCGAAACACACTTTTCCTTCTTCTAGAGCTTTTTTTCTATATCTGTTATTCTATGCACCTGATCTATCGTTGAGTGGCTTGCTCTAAATCCAAACTGATGATTAGGAATTAGATTTTTTTCCTCTATAATCGGTTTTAGTCTCTTCAAGAGTAATTTTTCGTATAATTTAGACATGACAAGTAACAGTTAAATAGGCCTATATGAAGAATCTTCTTGTGGAGGTTTTTCTGGTTTTAGTGTCATTATAATTTCTGCCACCTTCCACATCTTTGGTACGAACCTCAGCCTAAAGGAAGCGTTTATAAGATGTGTTAATTTTATTATAGCGTTCCTTGGAAGTTGCTTTAACAATTACCCAATAATTAGATCAAATCCAGGAGCTTTCTTTGGATTTATATTTTCTTTCACTTCCAAATATACTATTTTTAAAGTTACAGGGCTAATCTCTATTTCATTTTGATCGGGGAGCTCCCAGTTAATTATTTCTTGTTCTTCATTTGGTTGAAAAGTATTTTTTAGGTGGTCAGCAAACCTGTTGGCCTTTTGTATATTGCTTCTTGACAAGCTACCATTAGTATTTCTAATTGGTGGATTCTGTAAGATTAGCCTTTTTAATCGTTTGGTAGCCTTCCACAATGAGTAATCAGTAGCACTAGCATTTGATAGTTCACTTAGGTAGATGCTAACCGATTCGTTTTTAATTTTTTGAATTTCTCTTTTTAATTTTTGTGTTGCATTATTTAATCTAGTTTTATCAACTGGTGCTCTAGACTGATGCCCCTTGCATCTCAGTTTTCTTTTTTCGGTTATCATTTCTCTGATTTCTTTCGGGTAGTTATTTCCTTTTATTCTTTCGACACTGTTCGTGCTGTTGTTCCAAGCAGCTTGTTGTACATTTTTATTGCGTAATTCTACTTTTGCCTCTAGTTGATCAACGGTTCTTAATGGAACTGAGAGTTTAATCTTCTTTTCAAGGTCTATCTGGAACCTTTTCCAGTCAGTATTTTTGTTAACAAGTCTAGGGGGGCTTTCTTTTTTGATAACAATTTCTCTTCTATCTCTATGCAATTTGTTGAAATATTTCTGACTACAAAGAAGTCGATAAGGTCTGGGATTTTATTTGTGTCAGTAGGCCAGTATGTTGGCTTTCCCGTTGATATTGCGTCGCATTTTATATATTTCATTGCTTCTAAAAATTCTTTCCCTTTAGTGGTAGTCAGTCGTGACCCCCAATACGTATGTTTTGCATCGAAATCTCCTCCAAGGATAAATCTATGTCCTTGACTGGTCAGGAAATCTACATATTTATTTTTCTTGATGGCATGTCTTGGCGGACTGTAAACCGCTGTGACGATTACCTCATAGTTTTTACATTTAATTTTTACTGATGTGGCCTGAAAAGTAGCAGTAAACATCTGCAGTAAACATGGCGTCAATATCTTTATCATTAGATTTATAGATCGCGATATATATTAGTAGGCCCATCAAAGCTCGTATTTCAGTACTATCTGTATCTTTCAAATCTTTTCCTGTCTCTACAGCAAACCTTATTCGAGCAGGACCTTTTAATCCTGGTACGGTTATAACTATATTATGTTGTGGAGTTCGAATATTCTTTACAGGTTCATTTACCTCCCACTTTTGTCGATCTTTCCCATAATTATAGTTTTTTCCAATTTCATCCTCATTCTCTTGGTCTAATTCTTCATCAATATTTTTATCATTTAAAAAAAAATGTTCATCATCATCACTTTCACTTGAAGGTCGATATTCAGGTTCTTGTTTGATATCATATCCATCTTCTATATTAGACAAGTCAGATTCTTCCTCATTCATCCATCTCATACCATCTTAAAACAGTACTTTCAAAATTATTGTCTAATGGATTATGGATTAATTTTTTTTTTATGTACTAGGAACCAAATCCATCTAAAATTAACAGGTTTTACAGAAAAATCTTTAATTGTATAACAATTATAAAACTTAGATTAACGGTAAGGTTGAGTCACTGAGACTCTGATTTCTAATTTGAACGTGTTCACAGTACCCTAGCTGAATACCCACTGAATAGTGAACACCAATAACTATCAATAGTGACCTTTTCAAATAGCTTCACATATTTTAAAAGAAATATTTGAAATTTCACATTACAGAGGTTTGTTGACCTTGGTCTCTCCTGTATTTTCTCCTCTCCTCTTTGAGTAAGAATCGGTTTCTCGAAATATTTTGTAAAACATCGTATATTGTGATCCTCCAAGCCAGTGAACCCTGGAAATCTGAGCAGCTCTGTGGAACACTATAGTAATGAATCCCAGTGGAAAGCAATATCATGGTTAACGAGAATGCAAGAAATGGTCCTCTGATTCCCGATCCCGAAGGGGATTTGGACTAGAGGGTAATTATAAATCTATCGATTATGTCACCTAATAAAAAAAATAACCTGATGGACCTTACCACGACGAACAACGAAATAGAGACGTGATACTGGGAATATGAAACGTTAGAACATATATTAAGACATCAGGTGCACTGGGAGTGTTATTTAACACTCTTGAAAAGTATACAATCTACTTTAGTTTCATGTAAATTCACATACTTTTTGGGTTTCTAGTATATAAACTATACAGTACATTCAACCAACTTACACATCTAAACGATTAACGGAATTCGCAGAAAACCTTTCATTGTAGTAAAAGGCACGGTAAACTGCACTGGTGTTCTCCATAATGTTTAACACTTTGCTAAATTTTAGGTATAAAATAAACATATGTGTCATTAACCCGTTGTTCATAGTTTTGCATATTTTGTTACATTTTTTTTTAATAAATAGTGTTCTTGCATAACGTTATTTAACGTAAATTTTTTTCACCTACTTGTTTAATAATTTTTTTCTGAAATAAATATTACCCTGCTAAGGATAATTTATATTTAAAATATATATACAAAGTACTTAAATATCACTTTTAATTTTTGGTAAAAAATACTTCGGAGTAAACTAGAACATTTTGTCAATTTAAATAGTGGTGGTTAGATTGACTATATATGTCTGTTAGAGTGGACCGTTTTTGAAAAGTCTGCGATTAAGGGTTAAAGTTATGGTAAATATATTTAACTTTTTATTTTCAAATGAAAATACTTGTACTAAAAATAAAATAATTGTGGGAAGCATTTTAATTTGTTTATGTACAGTTTCCAACCATTTCTAAACTTATCCAACATAATTAAATTACAATCGGCATTCCTTGTGATCATTAGACTAATTTGCTTAATGTGTTGAGGATCTTTGTAAGTGGTTATATTATATGTTATCTTTCAAGAACAACAGTTAGAAAGTTTCTGTCATATTGATCTAAACTCAGTAATATTGTAATTTAAACGTGTAGTTTCAAGTGACCATGATGGCTAGACGTAAGTTGGATATTGATGAATTAATTGCAAATGTGCATAAATACTTTACCATGGAAAGAGATGGACCTGTAAAGTCATTATTATGTATAAATCAACGCGTTTGTGACGCACTCAGGATAAGTGACAGTAAGCTAAAACTGTAATGAAGACAGTCAGAGATTCTCAAGAAGATCTTACTGTGACTGAATATCACGAAGACAAGAAAACAACTCGTAAACATTCTAGGAGCATTGACTTACCTGATAAAGAATTATTTGAAATTCGCAATATTTTGTATCGAATGTGTGAAATCAATCAACAAGTGAGTTTAGATAGTTTACTGACCAAAATAAGAGAAAGACAAGTTTTTGAAATTAAGAGGTGAAAGTGTTTAGAGATTTAGGATTTAAATTCAAAAAAGAAAATATTAGGTTACTTTTATGCGAAAGGAGTAGTGTGGTTCACAAAAGAATTAAATTTTTAGGAGAATATACTAGACTTAAATCTGAAAATGCAACATTCGTATATTTAAATGAGACATGTATATATCCAAAGGGTGGAATTAAAAGAATTTGGCAAGACGACAGCATAAAATCAATAAAACACACAGATAACGAAGGCAAAAGACACATCATTCTTCATACAGGAGGGAAAGTAGGCTTTATAGAAAAAGCAGATTGGATTTTTTCTTCAAAATCAAAATCTGCTGATTACCATGAAAACGTGAATGCAGATATGTTAGCTAAATGGCTTGAGGAGAAACTGTTACCTAGTCTGAGTGAACCATCAGTTATAGTTTTAGATAATGTACCTTATCATTCGGAGATTTTGGAGAAACAACCAAAACAGTCGCGGAACGTACCGAGCATAAAAAATTGGTTAGTTAAAAATATCAATTTTCCGGAATACGCCTTCTAATCAAAGTTACTGGAAATTTCGAAACGTAATGAAAAACCAACAGTTTATATAGTTGACCAAATTGTATCAAGTTATGGACATCAAGTACTACGGTTACCCCCGTACCACTACCAGTTTAATCCCGTCGAACACATCTGGGGTATATGTAAAACGTATTATGATAATCACGTTGGATGCAGTGGATACAGTGACGATGCAGTTAGGGAAATGTGGCAAGAAGCTCTTAAAACTGCAACTCCAGAAATATGGGCCAAAACTGTAAATAAATGTGAGAAGTTAATGGAAGAGTGGTGGATCCGGGAAAATAAAATTAGTGAAATTAATCCAGTGGTTATAGATTTACATGATAATAGCGGTAGTGAATGTAGTGACGACGATGATGATTTATAAATTTAAATAATCACTAAGTACACTATTATAATGTTATTTACAAAATAATTGTACAGCAGGTTAACCATTATATTTATACATTCATTATTAGCCAAATAAACAATAATGTTTAAAATTCAATTTGAATTTTCGCTCCTCATTTAATACAAATTAACTATAACTGATAATACAGGCAAAAATATTCTAAATAAAGTAAGTAATTAAAAAGATTATGGAGAACTCCAGTGCAGTTTACCGTACCTTTTACTACAACGAAAGATTTTCTGCGAATTCCATTAATCGTTTATAATGTAAGTTGGTTGAATGTACTGTAGAAAAGAGTGAGAACATTTACAATGAAAATCTCATTTTGGTCTAATCGGCACGTATTCGAGGTATCGTGGTCTGTTTATATTATATAACAAGCTACTGTTTGTTTGATAAAGTCGACTTTACTTAGTACTCGCAACAAGGCATTTACTCAACACACACCACGAATATAACAGTTCATAGTTGATGTGGACAATTACAAGTAGACAATAGGATTTATCTATTAGGTAAATAGTCTATCCTTTTTTTGTTTTTAGCAAAATAGACTTTTTTATTTGTCAATATTGTCTCATGGCTTCGTATGTCCACCCGAGTATTTCCTTTTTTTTCTTTAAGTTTTAAAAGACCAATAGTAGAATTAAAATTCCCGCAACCACTTGTTGGATTGTGCCCCCAGTAAGATAAAACGGTCGCCAATTTTGCTCGGAGCAGGAATCTACAGATAACGCGATCACATGTACATTCATTCTCGATGGAATCTAACAAATGGTCCGAGAACCGAGAACTAAGTGTGAGAGAGAAGGGGTGATGTGTATGACTCGCGGTTTGAATTGGACTAGGCGCTGTTGTCACACTATTTATCTTATCTATCAATCTGTGTAAAAAAATGCAGTGTAAATGTAAATATTAATATTAATTGCAGTTTTACAACATTATCCGTGGTAATTAAAAAATTTAAATAATCGATTTTATTATAGCAATTATGTCTGTTATACTGATAAACTGATATATATATATATATATATATATATATATATATATATATATATATATATACATATATATATATATATATATATATATATATATATATAAATATATATATATATATATATATAAATATATATATATATATATATATATATATATATATATATATATATATATATTGAGATGATATTGAATATAGGAGAAAGAAAAATAGTGTTTAAAAAAAATAATTTATAAGTTATATACTATAGAATATATTTATATGAGGGCATTCTTAAGAAATTAGCATATAATAAGTGTTAAAAGTTTTTTTTAATAATTATGATATATTTAAGTGAGCCATGTGCATAGGCAACCAAATATACTCTGAAAGTGACAGTTAAGGGATGGTTGCGAATGTAGAAATGGGGTTATTTATTGGTTTGAGATATTTAATTTACATATAATTACGGATTTGAGGTAGTGTAGTTTATTAATTTAGGCTGTTTAATTTACATATAAGTTTATATTCTGATCTGAAAAGCCTAAATGTCAATAAAATTCTCGATAGAAAAAGAATTCTCTAGAACACGGAAGATAACCTTGTTTGCGAAATAGACTATTCGAGAAGATTCATATATGTAGGTAATAGAACAATTCGAATATGATTTCTTGCCAGATGGTTCTGGAACATTGAAAAGGTATAAATACTCGGTGATTTGGATTCAAGGAGGGCAGTTACTATGAAGTCAGTATAAAATCAGTCAGTCAGTAAGCAATCAGTTGGGGAGATTTTCAAGATAGTAAAGTCAGTATAAAGAAAAGAGGACACAATTAGTAAGCAGTCAGTATAAAGTCATTAAGTCAGTCAGAATTAGGAAGAAAGTATAAAGTATGCAATAATCAGTGATTTAGTATTAAAATTTGATAGTATTGGAAAGTATATTAGAAGAATATTGGTTGGAGATTGGAAGAAATTAAAGATTATATTATGATTGTAGATTAGTAGAAATCAAATTATAATAGTTATATGGTGATTGGATATTGGTGTATTAAAAAGAAGAATAAATATAAATGCTATTAAGAAGAAAAATATTTTAAATTGGTGGAAGCTGATAATTGGAAAAATTAATTTCACAAAAACAAGGATAACCGAAGCTGAGAACGAAGACATTGAGTGGTGATTAAAATCTATATAGTGGAGAACAGTTTCATTTAGGCATTCAGTGACAGAAAGGTACAAAATTTTGTTATTATAATTTAGTTAGTGTCATAACAATTTTAATTTTAAAGATAGTTTGTTTAAAATTTACATTGTCTATATAATTTAATTAGTTTCATAAGAATTTCAATTTACAGATAGTTTATTTTAAATTTACATTGGCTATGTTAAATATATATGTGTGTTTCATAATAGATATAATTACTGGATAGATAAGAATTACTGGATATTAGTGACTGTCAATATAAACAAACAACACAGTTTATTAGGGTTGCAGTCAGAAAATTGGCCGGGATGTTAATGAAACACTCTTATGACTTTTTGTCTAGCTTTCGGAATGGTTTTATTCCTTTTTCAAGACACTGTAATAAGAAAAAAAATGTAAATATTTATAAAATATCACAAATCTTCAGTGCAACTTACTAGTCGTTGAGATTATTTATAAAAGCATAGACACTCAACATTATTAACACACATATAAAATATAAAATAGCGGACAAAACCATTCAAAACGTGTTTTCTTGGAAATGTGTTCCATAAAATCTAGTACATCTTGCATCAATAAAAAGTCAGACGTAGATAAACTGAGCAACATTTATTGTTACTTACTGGAAAAACATCCAAAATAAAATTAATATCTACCTGTACCCACACAAATTACACTTATATGCATAACATGTTGCATACCATTAAGACAGGTTTAAAAATTAAAATCACCTAAGATGGGCCTCTAGTATTTCTTAAAAAGAAATATAATACAGTAGACTCCCTCTATAACGAGAACTGAAATGGCAGACTAATTACCTCGTTACAAGCGGATCTCGTTATATCCAACAACAATAATACTGTGCATACATATGAATATGTAGTTTTTTAAAACATTAACTTTCTATAGTGACGCCATTCGGAGCAATATAAGATGCTAATAAATATTGTTTGAATGGCGTTTTTGAAAAAAAGTTTACTTTTATTGTCAATGAAATACATTAAAACAAAAAAGAGTTGTTTACTTTTATTGTCAATGATATACCTACGTTAAAACAAAAAATCTGCATTCTGTAAATCTGTATAAAGCGTATTTTCAAGAATAACAAACTACTGCGTCTGCAATTGGAAGAAGTCTGTCATTTTTAACTGCTTTAAATTGTCCACTATTCTATCTATCATATTTTCTAAAGATGTGAAACAGTTTTTTGCTTCTTCATTTGCGTTTTTTCTTTGGATAAAGTTTCTGACAACCTTTAAAACACTTTCCACATCTTGTCTATTAGAACCTATATTATTAGGTGTGAATGGTCAACCCCCTACAATGACACTTGTGAATCATAAGTTGTATATTTCCGAATAAGAATCATAAATTGTTAGAAGTTTATTGCGGACGGCACTTAAAAAGGGTATTTATTTATAGCTACGGTCGGGCCAAAACGTAAAAAAACACGTTTTTCAATCTTATTTTCTCTCGTTATAAGCAAATTTACCTCGCTATAGAGGGTTATAGTTCCATAGAAATTTCACGTTACATCTAATGTATCTCGTTATAAGCGAAAACTCGTAATAACCGTGTTCGTTATAGAGGGAGTATACTGTATTAAGTACACCTAATTACTTTTTAATCATAGGATTTTTTCTTTTGGGCCGGCGTAGCGCAAGCGGTAGGATGTTTGCCTCGCAAGCAGGTGGTCCGGGGTTCGAATCCCACCGCCGGCAAGAACATCTAGACATTTTAAAAATGTCTATAGGCCCCAGGTCGACTCAGCCTGAATAAAAATGAGTACCTTGGGTAAAACCAGGGGTAATAATAGACGGTTGAAGCGTAGCACTGGCCATGTTACCTTCCTTGTATACCGTAGGCCCAAGATATAGCAGACTACCCTGCTATACTCCCAAAGCCGCGACAGCGGTATAAAACGGGAGACTATTATTATTATATTTTTTCTTTTTATTCTCTATGTGTCAGAGTTAAAACACACCAGTAAAAGATGACAAACTAAATTTTTACTATCTGCACCTAAATTTTAAAGAATTTTAAAATATATTTTGTCCACTATTTGTGGACATTCCTGGCTAAATGTGACACAGTTCTGACATGTTGATATATCGGAATTTTCTTTTGGAATGCAACCTATAATAGATTTTATAATATAAATAACTACGGTTAAAATCGATTTCTATATCATAATAAAATAAAAAATTGAAATTGAAAAATTGAACTGAAACTTGAAAACAAGTAACTGAACGATTGTTGCATGGCAGTCACTGATATTTCAGCAATAGTAAAAATATTTATTTTGTTATAAAATATACTTAAATAGGTATTGGTATTATATTAAAATTTAATTATATTATTCAAGTTTTATTAACCTTAATTTATGTATTCATTAAAATATTTTAAATAACATATCAAATATAGAAAAGTATTTCATATTTAATACTTACAAGTTTGACACAAACTGAACAATAAACTTTGTCCATATCCATAGAAAGCTATTTGTAAGGTTTAATCCAAATAGCGACACTAGTTGTTGTTTTCGCTATGTTAAAGTCAAAATAGTTTACAAATTAAACAAGCTCGACTGAAAGCTTTCTACTCGTCGTAGAAAAATGACTGATCTGTCAAAACACATCTATAGAGATAGCAATCAGCAAATAGCTGACATCTATAAGAGATTATAAAACAATTTATATGAAAGAAAATAAAAGTTATGGGAATATCACCTTGTTCTCACGAATTTTTAGGAATGAATTTAATATCTCATTTTTCCATCCTAAGAAAGATCAGTGCAGTACGTGTGAAGAGTATAAAAAAGCGAAGAGTAAGACCCATTTACAGAAAAATTAAGAAAATACAAGAATTGTACAAGATATCATGAACGATTGCGAGGAACATGATATAGGTCCAAATATAATTAAGGATGAAATAATACATGGAATAAATCTGGCAAAATATAATAAAACTGCGGGGCCTGACACAATTCCAACTGAAATAAATCAATTAATATCAGAAGATCAGATCAATGTATTAGTAGACTTATATAATACTATAATACGGGTAATATTCCGAGAAATTGGCTCAAATCAACATTTATTACATTACCAAAAAAACCTAATGCAAAGGAATGTAATGACCACCGTATAATTAGTCTAATGAGTCACACACTAAAAACATTCTTAAAAATTATCCATTTAAGAATTTTCAGAAAAGTGGAACAAGACATCACTGAAACCCAATTTGGATTTAGGAATGCCATGGGTACACGAGAGACATTATTTGGATTTAACGTCCTCATGCAAAGATGTATGGATGTAAACCAACCACTCTATGTTTGTTTTATTGATTACAATAAAGCGTTCGATAAGGTCCGACACAACCGTCTTATACAGTTACTTAAAGATAAACACACTGACAAAAAAGACTTAAGAATAATAACTCATTTCTACTTTAACCAAACAGCAAAAGTCAGGGTAGGCAAAGAACTTTCGGATGAAGTAGAGATAAAAAGAGGCGTAAGGCAAGGTTGCATACTCTCCCCCTTATTGTTCAATCTATATTCGGAAGAAATAATTAAAAAATCACTCGAAAATGTAACAATTGGAATAAAAGTCAACGGCAGACCCATCAACAATATCAGATATGCCGATGATACTATACTAATTGCAGAACATATACAAGATCTACAAACACTTTTAGATAATGTAGTAAATGCTAGAGAGGAAAGCGGACTAACGCTTAATGCTAATAAAACAAAATTTATGACAATTTCCAAAACACAACAAGACATTTTAAGCATAAGAGGGGTTCCAATAGAAAAAGTAAAAAAATGCAGATATCTTGGTACAATTATTAATGAAAATAAGGAGTATACAGAAGAAATAAAAATGAGAATTGGACAAGCTAGAGCAACATTTAATAAGATGAGAAAAGTATTATGCAGTAGAGACCTTAGTTTGCAACTCAAAATAAGAATATTACGTTCATATGTGTTTTCGGTGTTGCTGTATAGGGTGGAGGCCTGGACGTTAAAGAAAGAGGTGAGCGATCGATTTGAAGCATTCGAGATGTGGACCTACCGAAGAATATTAAAAATAAGTTGGGTAGACCGAATAACAAATGTTGAAGTCTTCAGAAAGATGACAAAGGAAATGGAAATCATGAGTACGATTAAGATAAGAAAGTTACAATATCTCGGCCACGTTATGAGAGGGGATAAATATGTGTTGCTACAAACCATAATGCAGGGAAAACGAAGTATTGGAAGAAGATGCATCTCCTGGCTCAACAATCTGAGAAAGTGGTATAATTGCAGTTCCGTCGACTTGTTCAGAGCTGCAATCTCAAAAGTGAAAATAGCTGTGATAATCACCAACCTCCTTAGAGGAGACGGTACCTAAAGAAGAAGACAGGAAAATTATGACCGTGATTTAAAGCAAAAAGATCTTTCACGTATTAAAAAAATTTTGATTTACAGGCAGTTCTCCAGACACCTTGTGGGAACATCAACTCCTTTTACTAAAAATTAAAGTAAAGTACGTATAACTTTACTATATTTGACTTAGGATTATTGAATGGTTTCTGCTACGTTTTGCACGAAGGAGAAGGTATCCGTGGATCTAACGAGATAGGATCATGTTTATACTCATTTCTTAAAAATAAATGCTTTAAATGCCTTCCTGTTGTGTTATACTGTGGTCAAAACAAAAACGAATTTATAACCTGGTTACTTCTTTATACAGTAAGCAAACTTGATATTCCTTCGATCACTTTAAAGCTTTTGGTTGTTGGTCATAAGCAAAATGAAGGGGACAACATGCACTCCCTGATTGAAAAACAGAAGAATTGTGTGCTAAGACCTGGTCCCATTAACACTCCTTCGCAGTGGACTCTTGTAATTTTTAATGCAAAAAAACTGCATACAAAGTACTACATACATGCAAAATTATAGAAATGAACTTTACAGATTTTTTTGATATAAAACATTTGCAGGAGAAAATGGAAACGAATTTTGTTTTAAATTCCGATAAAGAAAAAGTTTTGTGGTCCGATATTGTAATATTAAAAGTATTTAAAGATGAACTGTTTACCTTTTATTACAAAACTCCTTACAGTGATAGCAACTAACCTAACCACTAGCTTAACTCATAATAATATTAAATTAAAACAGCTCTATAACACACCACTGAAACTTGCCCAAAATAAATTGGATGCCTTGAGCTTTTTATGCAACAAAAATCACATCATTTTCATCATTTTAAATATTATGACTTTTATCGATATTTAGGATACAAAATAGACCCTCCTCTCAGTTTGTATCAAAGGCATCAAAAACCAGTACTTACTTTAAAATTAATGTTAAAAATCTAAATAGGTAGACGTTTCTAACGAACGATTATTTTGTAATAGCTAATAAGCAAATTTACTTTATGTTCTTATGTAACAACCTTTGTGTGGTAATTTTTTTATATAAATGTATTAAAATGTCTTAACAATTATTATAACTTATCACAATTTTCACGTTGAACCGCAATTTCTGTGCAATTTCTAACCACTATGATCAGCAACAGTGGCACATTGTTATAATTCACCTTTGGGTTTTCAGCAACACAAACACATTTGTTAATAATTAATGTTAGTTTCAAATTTCTACAATACAGAATACTAATTGATAAAACAATCTAAATTAATCTTATTGAAGTAAAAATAACAACATTATCATTCAATTTATAGAAATAATCGAATGTTAAATAGTAAGGATAATCTTCATATCAGATTTACTCAAAATGGCAATTTTTTACTTTAGACAGTCTTGTTGCTGAGGTGCGAAATATTATTTAAAATGCACAATTCCACATAAATTGAGGTTTATGCATTTTATGCAACTTTTTGTATAAATATGCAAAATACCCAGATATTTGCATAAAGTATGCAAAATATGCAATATATGCATTTTGCATATTTGTCTAAATCTACCTATCACCAACTGATGTGCTTCACCCTAATATTTAAGAGAACCACTTCAGTTATTTTTTTTTGTATTTACGTAGAAGTTATTTTAGAAATCTACAATCTTGTATCTTGTATATAGTTCGTCCCAAACCCTTCTTTCAGTGCGTCATAGTTGATCGAATTCTCTCTAACACATTAAGCTAGAAGTGACAGAAAAAAACGTGAGTCTGTGATTACTATACATAGAACTTAGAAAATTATTTATCGTAAAGCTAATTCTACTTACGGATGTATAATTGGTTGGAGTTTAGAATACGCTCAATAGATATCCAATCAATGTTGCGCATAAATATAATTTGACGCAGACTGTCTCGATCGTGACAGTACTTTCACAATGTCAACTGATAAAATGATAATTGTCATTCCAGGTTAGTATTATCAGACATTTTATAGTGAAAATTTAATTTTGTATTTATTTTCATAAAAATATTTTAAATATGCCGAGATATATCGAAAAAGAACACAGACTAATATTAAAATTATTAAATTATTTTCAATTAGAAACCATCCTGCAACTGTCAAATTTAACTAAAATGTCATGCAATAATTCTCGACATTCTTAAAATCCTATATGACGTCAAAATTAGTGACGCACTGAAAGAAGGGTTTGGGACAGACTGTACCTAATTTTATATAATTTATACTTAATTTTATTATAAATAAAATCATAAAGTTGTTTAATTAGACAAATAACTTCTGATTATCAAAAACGGATCCAGCACACCTATTATGTCCTATTACATATAGTTTAAAAATACACTGCTCTTTAAATTTGGCCGATAATAATATATCAATTCGCCTTTCTATTTTTATATTGGTTCCTGCATAGTGTACAGGTTGACCTTCGTGAAATAATATTTTTATTATCACCAAACAGAATTGAGTTGATAACTGCAAGGAAAATACCAGTCAGTTGTAATAATCAACTCTCACACGGCAACACTGTTTCGTAAACCACGGTGCTTGGAACGACGACCGGCAGTTGTCAGTTGTTGTTGTGCTCATCTTCTAAACAACAAAAACATGTCTAACGTTTTCTAACATTACTCTGAATGGAACAATGTGAAAGTTTTCTATGAATTGTTGTTAGTTTTTAGTTTGTAGTTAGTTTTATAGTTAAGGAAAATTTTATAGTTGAGTGACAGGTCGTCCACGTGGTGTTCGCGTTTAAAATAGTTTGTTTATAGTGTGTTATTATTTCTCTATACAAACACGTGTTTTTTGTTAGTTACTTTAATTGAAGACTTCCTTGTTTAGTTCTTTTTTGTGTGTCGTCTTTAAATAAGGATTATAAAGGTGACTTTATTTATGGTAAGCAAAAACAGTTAAAAATATCCATGATAACTTGCCTGACATTTGACTCTACACCTACTTGTAATTCAATTCTTATTAATGACATGTTCTAATTTATTGGTGGTACTGATTAGTTAATGTCGTTGTTAATTGTATAAGTATATAAACATCTTTAGACGTAATATTCGCCAAGAAGTGATATTTACTTTGTTATATAGGTACTTAATTTTACATTAATACACCGTTTTACTATCACTCAAATATTTAAAACTGGTTAAAGCAGAAAAACGATTGACATAATTTCCAAAAAATTAGTGGATTCAGTTGAAATAAAATCGGGTTCTTCAAAAATCTCATTTCACGTGCCATTTCTGTCATTCTTTCCATGGTATTCGGCCTTATAAAATGGATATGGTAATTTTACAGATATTGATACAAATGTTATTTAAAAAATTGATATCACGCGCGTAACAGACATTCAAAATCGCCGATCTCTTCACGCGTTGTTTCTGAGAGAACGGTTCATCTACACAAAAAGTGCTAATAAACATTTTTGTTTAAAATTATCTCAGCTTAATCGATGTTTTCCTCCCCCCGCCCCTATGAGAAAGTTTTAATGGAAAGTCAGGAGGCAGGAGTGGTAAACTTTGTTGTATCTTTTTTAGGTCCCAAAATTGAAATTCTTAGCAAAATACAGCTTGTATGTATGATTTTTGGAGATTCAATGGCGTTTTCGTCTTCGATGATTGGAGTAAACATCTTTCGAGGTTTTCAAATCTTGTTTGATGAATGTTTTTTCTTGCAACAAAAAATCATATTTTACACTCTTTTCGAACACGCTGAAGTCAAACTTTTGCATTTATTAAGTACTGTGCTTTCATCCTCCTGCTTTCTTGAATAGCGCCAACTTTAACAACGCGACACCCCTTTTTTAAAGTGAATAATAGTTCTGCCATAAGAAGTATTATTTCAACCACGGGCCGGAATAATATTTAGCTTGACGTGAAATATCGAGACGCGTGTAGTAACCTTGCGGTATACTAATATGCATACATATACATTTACTAGTGATTTTGCCCATCACCATGCAACGGGGGATCCAATTAATTGCATCTAAAATCACTCCACTTAATTTTTTCTGTCTTCCTCCTATTTAAGGCTAGGACGACAACAGAATAATATTTTAATCTGTTGTACAACTTTTATAACAAATAAGTCACTTTTGGAGAGTCGCTGAACTTTTTAATTTTCAAAAGATTTAAAAATTAAATTTTTAAAATCATAAACTTCTTGCATGAAAGGGCCGGTCTTTTCACCTCCAGATAAATATTGTCCTATCTGTAAGATAATTATCTGAAGGATAGACATTTCTGTTTATAAAATGAAATGTACCCGTTTTTTCACGTCAAATTATGTTGCGGTTACTTACTTATCTGTAAGATAAATGTAAAATTTATTCCGGAACACACCAATATTTAATTAATTGTCAAAGAAATCACAATAATGGTTTACTTAATCTCTTTTGATTATACAATTTGTTGTGTTAGTAATAAATTAAATTATGTTAAAAAATATTTAATAACGAATAAAAAAATAATATACATGTTTAATGATTCTTCTCAGGTTTTTCCATAACACTAAAATATTATATAAGGCTAGCTCAAACATCTTCAAATTCAAAAAGTTCAGTAATGTCTTCATTTAGCAATTCATCTTCAAAATTGTCTTAATTTTGATCTCTCGCTAGGTTATACTCGTAGAATGTTGCTGTAGATTAGAACGGTTAAATCTTTTCAACCTTACAGCCACTTCCACTGGATGAAATAGTACCTAAACCTTCTCTTCCATACATAAAAAGTGATGTTGCATATGTGGTTCTAATATCAATTCATTATAGAAATTGGATGTTTAGTGGACTTCTTAAAAATGGCGTTACTTTATAACCAGAATCTCCTTGTAAGAATCCATTTCTATTAAGTATATCCATTTAAACTTCTTATCAAGAATACACAATTATTTATTCCTACCTGATAGGCACCTAAAAAAACATAATATACATAAACTACTATTATTGAATCAATAGCACCAATATCTGTGGAAAAAGGTTATGAAAATATGTATACACCTACTTTTATAATCATTTATTAGCAACTATTTACAACATTAAAAATCATACTGATCATACTCTTCGATTTCATTAAATCTTTTAATATCCATGTCTCTAACCTACACTAAACAACAATATTTAGGTTATATTTTTGATTTCGCGATAACCTACAACGTCATAACTAACTACAATAAACATAATTTATGTTCCAGATAACTTTTTATTTAGTACTTTATTTGGCAAATAAATATATTACATTTTATAATGTCAGATAATTTTAATTTATTTTATCTGTCAGTTTATCTGTTCAGGTTTCTTTCTAAAATATTTTAAATCTAAACTAACATAAAACTTTAAATTATTTTGTATTAAACCACACCTTAAAAATATTTATAATATTATTTATTAATTATATTAGGTACTTAATATTTAATTAATATTTTTTGTATTATTAATTAAACGTATCATTTCAAAATCAAAATATGATTGACTCTATAGGTTCAAAATGTCAGTAGTTCAGATTTCTTTGTTCAGATGGCTTTAGGATTTTAAATCTAAACTAACATAAAGTTTTAAATTATTTTGTAGTAAATTCTACCTTAAAAATATTAATAAAATTAATTATTAATTATATTAAAATGTAATTAATACATTATTATTAATTCAACGTATCGTTTTAAGAACAAAATATGATTGAAATGTCAAATGGTGGTAGTTCAGATAGATGGCGTCGTTAGTTTACTGGTCAAACGGTGTGACTTGACGTTATGACGTTTAACAAACGTCATTTTATTTTTTTTAGATCTCGGGAACGACTGAATCGATTTGGCTAATCTTAATTTTGAAATATTTGTATAAAATAAAATAAATTAAAATAAAATAAAATTATCTAAATTAAAATATACTTAAATAAGATGAAATAAAATAAATAAAATAAAACAAAATAAAATCGAATCGTATCGAATAAAATTCTATTAATAAAAAAAATTTAATACTTAATAAAATAGAATTAAACAAGAAAACAAAATTTATTAAATTAAAAAATATCGCTCCGTACGTAGACGATAAAAAAGCTATGCTTAGCTTCCTAGGTCACTCACGGAGTACCACATCCCGTTTTTTGTTTTTTAAATCCATTATAATGAAATATAAAGATAATCAAAATGAAGTACGCAAATAAACATAAATACAAGATAATAATGACAATGTAAATGATGAATCTTATAGTCATAACGCACTATAAGAGGTATTCACTTTTATCGACACTCTCCAAGTGCCACGCTCCGTTTTTTTATCCGCTATTTTTGAGCTGACGTAGGCTCTGATCTCTGATAGTTCACAGTTCTTTTCATAAATATTTTTATCGAACTTTGCTCTGTAAACGATTTGCGATAAATTCTGAACTTAGAATCGTTAAAAAAATCCTTGTTTCTATTCCGAAACTATAAATAGCATCTAAGATTATCGTCTTGTTTCTTTACCAGTTTTATACTATAATACTATATACTATATACTATAACCTTTTCTACGATAGTAAGGTTGAAATAAAATGACATAAAAGAGAACTCACCCCCATCAACCCCCTAGGCCCCACCCACCACAACCAAAAAAGTTTAAATTGCAAACCCCTACTTGTGATACGTCATTGAAAAGATTATAAAAAATACTATCCAATGGTATAAATAATAAAATTATACAGGATGAAGCAATAATTGTGAAACTTTGGCTTAAATGGAAAATTTAATGAGGTTTTTGTTGATGATTATTGTTTATTAATTATACAGGGTGTTAATATCAGCCGGCTTACTATGACTTTTGTATTTGTAGTGCTATCTCCCGAACTATTATTTCTAATGATAAGTGCCCGTCGGAATTTTTTTTTGTTAAATAAAAACTTAATTTGCCGTTTTTGCAAAACAAGTTGAAAACATCTGTTTTTTGGTTTCCGTCAGATTCAGTAAATTTGGTTTATTTGAGAATTATAAATGTCATTAGTTTTCATAATTTGTACGATCGGTACTGTCATTCAGCTGTAGTTGCCACGATGGTTTACAGTATACCTAAACGCGTGGAGATCATTTTCATATTTGCTCTCCAGAACCAGTGTTATTTACGAACAGCTCAAATATTTCATGAAAGGCATCCGGACAAAAATGTCACATGTACGTCCGCGATTTAGTTGAAACGAGATCAGTGCAAAATAAAAAAGGGATGCCCCAAGATTACTGAATGAAACATCCCAAATTGAGGTCTTTGAAAATTTTTCAATTGATCCTACTGCATCAACATGTCAATTATCTGCAATAACAGGACTTTCACATGAGTCGGTTAGAAAGGTGTTGAAATTACATAAGTTTTCCCCGTACAAAACACAAATTCTTCAAGAAATAGGCTATGATGATCCAGGCCGACGAATTGAGTTTTGTAAACTCATGACTGAAAGAATGAATTCGCGTTGAACCGAGAATGTTAAAAAATATTTGTTTCACTGAGGAATGTGCTTTTAGCTAAATGGTAATGTAAATAAACAAAACTGTCGGTACTGGAGTGATGCGAACCCGCATCGATTCAGAGAAGGTCACACTCAATATCCTGAAAAACTGAATGTTTGGGCAAGAATATTAGCCGATGCTATAATTGGCCCCTTGTACATACCAGGCAATTTAAGTGGCGACATTTATCTCGATATACTGGAAAACACTATCGAACCTTTAATTGTGCATGAATTAGAGAATCAAAGGGACGATCAAGGCAACCTAGCTCTAGACGAAGATTTGCTGCACTTCCAACAAGATGGAGCACCTCCTCACTATGCAGCTCCAGTTAGGCACTGGTTGGGTACTAATTATTCGAACAAATGGATTGGAAGGAGAGGTCCTATTGAGTGGCCACCGAGGTCACCAGGCTTACCGCCACCTGACTTTTTTCTGTGGGGTTACCTCAACTCAGTTGTTTATAAAACTCAACCTGCGTCACTTGGGGAATTGCAAGAAAGAATTACGCAAGCATGTCTCGCTATTACTAAAACAACATTTGCCAAAGTTCGTGCGGAATTTGAAAATAGGCTGTATTATTGTTTACAAAACAACGAAACCCACTTTGAACATTTATTAAATTGACATTTTTAACAAATTTGTAGTTCAACAAAAACCTCATTAAATTTTCCATTTAAGCCAAAGTTTCACAATTGTTGCCTCACCCTGTATAATTATTATTTATACCATTGGATAGCCTTTTTTTAGCCTTTTCAATGATGTATCACAAGTAGAGGTTTGCAATTTAAACTTTTTTACCCTACTATCCTAGAAACGGTTTCAAGCATTTTTCGATATCAGCTTTTGTTCGTGAGATATACCCCATTGTAAGTTTTAAAATTTACACACTGTATATATTCAAGGATCGACCGGGGAGTATCAACCATGCTATTCGTGAGTCCACATGCATCCTATGGACTTTATTATTGTTGAATTAATTAGAGTCCACAGTTTTTTACCAAAATTCATTTTTACCTTACCTAAGTTAATAATTAACCCACTAACCCCTATACATACAAACGACTGATCGTAAGTTTTTCGCTATCGCCTATTTTTCTTAATTAACACTTGCAATAATTTATAAATTTTGTTATCACAACAGCCGCATGGAAGTGTCGTTAAACATATTAATTGTAAAATGTATGATAATTTATTATAAGTTAATCATTAAAGGATATGTGGCATACCTAACGCTTTGGTTGGTTTGCTTTGAATAGACGTAGTTACGAAATTATTTGTGATTCTATTAATGATTTTTTAAATATCGAAATAAAGGGTCCTGCATTTGTTTGAACCTGTGAGATTGTGTGATAAGTTCGTGGTTAGGACAAGCCCAGTTTTTTACAGTGTTTATTAATTGGGTAAGTTTCAGAATTTACCTTTCTGTTAAATTCCAATGCAAAATTATCTCCTTACCAACAATATCGGTTTACAGAATTAAAATAGGCATTATGATGCATTTTGTTTTATTTAAATTAATAGATTTATTAATGTTACTTCAAATTCCCGCGGGAGCTAAGTAAATTCATTTTAAATGTAACATTTTCCACTTATAAATTAAGAAGTACTATTAAATATAGATTTTTGAAAGATATTTAGTTGGTAAATAATTTAATAATAATAAAAAGATATATAGAAAGAAAATGAAACAATTTAAGTACATATACTCGGCGTTAGTGCAAGAAAGACAGAATATATAGTGGTGGTAGCGGTACGCGTCGAGCGCGCAATCTTAAGAATTAAATAAAAGGGCTTTGCAATACAATAATTTTGAAAAAACAACAGAATCTTGTACATGGATATCCAAACTTTACTTTTACTGTAATTTTTAACTTCAAAAATGATGATTTCTTACTGATTTTGAGAGCTTTGAAAATGACCGATTTTGCGTTTTTTTTTTAATTTCAAACGCTTATTAAAACTTGACAACGATAAACTTTTTATGACTCAAAAAACTTTGTCCAGAGCAAAAAAGTTAGTTTTTGAAATTTGTCTGAAAAAATTATTTAAACAAAATCTTAACCAGTGGTTTTTTATCCTCCTGTAAAAATTATCCCCCAAGGGAGACCAATTTTTAATAAATTTGTGCACTTATTTAGTTTCAACCTTTTGATCAATATACCAATCAACAGCAATTAATTAGCAATAAAATATGCCGTGAAGTTGCGCCCTGTAGCTCTGTTGATTACCGAGGCAATGATAATAGGCTACGTAGTTTACCATAAAGCTAGCATAAACTTTTGTTCTCGAAAATGGATGAAACAATAAATTATTTCTTGGCGTAAAACTTTAGTAATAAATTAGCAATTAATTTCTAGCGATTCACTTTTCTGGTTTCAACATTTTTCTCCGATATCTGGATATTACCGATATTAATGAAAAAGTTTTTGGCGGTTGGTCAATGAACAGCAATTAATTAGAAATAAAATATGCCACCAAGATGGGCTCTATAGCCCTTTTACTTTACGATATATAGCTATGGCTAAGCTAGCTTTATCGTAAAGTTAGCATAACCATTGTTTCTCGGAAACGGATACAGCAATAAATTTTTTCTTTCTATAATTAATTACCAATAAGTAAAATTATAGTTTTGGTCTGAATTCGGCCTTATAAAATGGATATGCTTACTTTACTGACACAACGCTTTAGTCGATCCCAGTGCTCGTCAATATCGTTGTTGTTTATTTCAGTTTGCTACGGTTCATATGCAGTTCGTGTTGGAGGCATTCTTCTAGGGTGGGTTTTTTAAGCTTGCTTGTGTCTTTCATGTTGTTTAATGTGAGTGTAATCCTGGTGACAAGTGGGTTGTGATCTGAGGTCACGTCTGCTCCAAGATATACTTTCACGGTTTTAACAGCATTACGGTATCTGTCATTTATCGTATAGTCTATCTGATACCTAACTAATTTCTCCGATGTATCTGCGGGCGATTGCGATGTATACAGTCTGTTTGGTAGTTTGTAAAATGTGTTTGTTATAATCAAGCTCTGCTCTTGGCAAAATGGTAATAGATGGTCCCCTCTCGTTGCAATTTCCCAGACCATAGTTTCCTCCACTTTTCCCTTCCCAGTCTTTGCATTGACATCACATAGAACTATCTTGATTTCTATAGTTTTCACTATTTTCAGCGCCACTTCGGTTTCCCGGTAAACTTCTAAAAATTACACTTCTTCGTAGGCATTCGTCGTAGAAGCATACACACTGCTCTATTAGATATTTTATTAACTATTACTGCCACGCCGTGCCTGTGTTGGTTGTCATCGCTACCAAAATAATATATTGTACCTGTATAACTAACTACCTTTGGCCATCTTTTTTTTAATCACTAGGTGGGGAATTTGCAAATCGACGCCGGAAGTGCTGGGTTCCTAAACTAACAGCCCCTTCAGAGTCATTTCGACCAGCTTGGCCCTAAGTCAACCCCAACCTTCTCATACAAGGGCATCCGTTAGAACATAATTTCTTCTCGATGTCCTTCTGTTGCCCGATTCTCAATCGGTCGCCATCACACATCAGCTATTATCTCTACACATACATATATACATACATACCTCTCGAACTTCGTTATTCCAGCCTCATCACCACAGCCTGGTTTCACGCATACCCAGTACATCAATATTGAACCTGTTCATCTCTTAAATAATATTGTGCATCTTACCAAGCTGAAACATGCTCTGAAAATTCCAGGTTCCAATTATAGTGTTAGACAGTCTTATTACCTCGCCTCTGTTTTTCTGACAAGAAATTCGCAGATTTTCGCTTGATAATAAAATTTTAGTATTACCACCTAATAGATTTCGGGCCGTTTGTCAATATTGGACACTTGATAAGAATAATATCATTCCATTCTCAGATATAGGTAATATATGCCTTTGAGATGTATATCTACAGACGAATGCTGAGAATTCAATGGGTACTAATGTTGAGGTACTTCGTCGCATGTGTAAACAAAAAGAATTACTAAGAATAATCAAAGAGAGGAAAATGCAATACTTGGGTCATGTGTTGAGAGGCGAAAGACACGAATTACTTCAAGTAAGTTATACTGGAAGGAAAAGTACAGGGCAAAAGATCAGTAGGAAGACGCCAGAACGCGTGGCTGAAAGACCTGAGGAGATGGATCGACCGCTCATCCGCAGAAATCTTTCGCGCAGCAGTTTCCAAAACTACAATTGCCATTTGGACCGCCAACCTTTGAAAGGAGACGGCGCCATGAGAAGAAGAAGATTCTTAAATATGTGTACGGGACGTAACCGTAGACGATGGCGTCTAACCGTTTCCTTAATTTCTTTTTTTGTCATCTAGACGTTTTGATCCTTGATTTGTAGCGACATATTGTTAAAGCCACATTTGTCAAATTGGCTGTCGTTTATTGACTCTAGATACTCTTGTAATGATCTTTGTATTATTTTCTAGAGAACACTCTATGGGAGATTATGGGTATAGTTTTGTTATGCGATATTCTACGATGCCGTTTTTATTTTTATTTCTGTCATCCAGGGCAATAGAAGAAAAAATAGAAGTAGAATTATTTTTACCCACTGATTTATGCTACTTTGACATTTTTATTTTGCTTGAGTTATATTCTGTCCACCTAGTTACGAGTAGTTTTAATATCACTTGGTCAATATCATTTATACAGTGATGAGTGCGTTAAGACCCGGCAAAATAACGCAAAAAATACGTTGTGAAATAAAAAGAGATAAAACTAGTAGAGGTGGGAAATTATCGATACAAACCTATTACATTACATTACCACTAACGATAGTTTCCCACCTTTAGACGTTAGAGTATGAGCTAAAAAACGCGGACGTTGAGGGTTCGAATCCCACATGTGACTTTTTTGCAATAATTAAATATTAAAATTTGAAATTATGAAGGTATGTTTTGCTTTGAATCACTAAACATTTTTATCAATCTTTATTTGTTTAAAGACAAGCATGAAAAAACCAATGTAGTACTTTCGAAAATAAAGTAAAAATTCTACAAAAATAAAAAACGTTCTAAATAAATGTATTTACAAAAAATGTTCAAATAAGCCTCCATTACCAGCGGAACAATAACCCAACCTATTATAAATGTTGCGTCCGGAAACATTAGATAATATTTCCGGATTTATACCTCTCACTGAATCAGAGATCTTTTCTCTTAATTCTTGGAGAGTAGCCCTATCGTCCTTAATTCCATATAGTTTGGATTTGATACATCCCCACATAAAAAAGTCACAAGATGCAAGTTTAGGTGATCTTGTAGGCCAAAACATATCTTCGTATCCCAAAACTAATCAATCGATTAGGAAAACTCGCACTGAGACATTCACTGACGATGCGAGAATTATGTGCAGGACAACCATCGTGTTGAAACCATAAATAGAATCGAAAGGCATTGGTAAATTACGAAGGGCCGGAACAATTTGAGTTTGCAGAAGTTCTAAGTGTTTCCGCCCAATCAACATACCGTCTATAAAAAATGGACCAATGACATGATTCTCCATTATGCTTCCCCAAACATTTACTTTTCGATGATGCTGGGTACGAGCGACATAAATCTGTTGAGGATTATCTCGAGACCAATACCGAGCATTCATTGAATTGTGACGTCCATGCAATGAAAACGTACATTCATTGGTGAACAAAACATTATCTACAAAGTGTTCATTTTGATGTGACATTTCATTTTGACATAATTCTAAACGTCTTGATCCCCAGGGAATTGTTCGTTGGATTTATGTAGTTCATAGGGACGATATCCATATCTTTTCAAAATTTTACCTACTCTAAATCTTGAAATTCCATACCGTTCTACGAGACGAGATGTTGATTGGGTAGGATTTTGCTCGATAATTGCACAAATTAAAGTGTCCCTTAATTTCAAATCTGGATTTATCTCCCGTCGTCTACGAACTCCTCTTGGAGCGGACACATATCCATAATTTAAAAAATTACGTACAATAGACTGACTGTCAGTCGTGCTGGTGTCGGCCTATTTGGAAAGATATTTAAAAATTTTGTCTAATCATGTTAATGTCTAATAATCCATGCACATGCCCCTTTTTCTTCTATCGTTAAAACCATTTCACGAATTGTTTTTTCAACAAAAAGTTTCTCTTTACCGTTCAAAAACACTTTTCGATGTGCTATTGTTTGTTCGTATCATATTTTGCTGCCGCAGCCGGTAGGCTGTTCGCACGCACTATACTCCATAAACGAGTAGGGTTGAGAATTTAGTGATGATTTTGACATAAACAGTCTTCGCCGGATTATTTTGCATTTAAAACTGATGAATATAGAAGTGGAAATACAATAAATCCGTACATTTAAAATTTTTGATTAAATTAGACTTTTTTTTTGAGTTTCCGTTTTATTACAATGGAATGTGAATAAATTGCAAATAATGAGTTTTTCGAGAACTTGTTACCTAGTATGTATCATAATTTTTATTATTTTTTAATGGTGTCCAAAGGGAATCTCTGGTGGAAATTTAACCCGAATCTGCTGGTTAATGGACCAACTCTGTAACCATTTTATCAACGTAACTTTTAGTTTAGTAAGTTATTTTTATTATTAGTTTGACTTATAATTAAAATGGCTACTAATTAATGTGGTTTTACTAGCGTCTGTCATAATTTATTTAACCATTTGTTTTAACATAGGAAATTAAAATAAAATGTTTTTCGACGTCATACCTATAATTATTATGAGTGAAGTTAACTAGCCACGTATAAGAACTAGCTCTATATCGTACTATCTCACAACTTAAGTCTTACATCTTTTGCGTTATTTTGCCGGGTCTTAACTCACTCATCACTGTATATCAGTGTGGTCCAACCTTTTAGACGTTGCGGGCTGTATTAAATTTAAAATTATTATGAAGGGCCAGAGAACTTGACTCGTTCAAAAAAAAGTTTATTTTAAAAAATAATATACAAACAAAATATTTTAAATTATACAAACATAATTTGTTTAATTTACTAATGTTTGTATTTTGAGAACGATTTCCGAAGTGCAAATTGAAACGTATTTAAACAAAATATTATTTACAAATATTTTATTATGGTTTACAACTTACATGTTATGTATAAAATTTAACATAAAATAAAAAATCAATGGGATATTTGAGGCAAGGGCTTATCCTCTACTAACTTTTGCACATCTATATCTATGCTAGTCGTAGTGAGTCTAATAGACGCTTCCAGAGAATCGTTTTCCATGCGATTATTTGTTTTAGAATTAATATGCTTCAAAGCAGAAAATGTACTTTCACATATATACGTACTACCAAACATTGAATATAGTTTCAACGCAAAGTTACGAAGTTTATAAAAACGATCCTTGGAGACTAATTTCCAAAAGGTGCTAATGTCCTCATTTTTCTTTGCTTGAAAAAACGAATCGGACTGTAGTTCGCACAGCTCTGATTGGTATTCTGCTAATTGGTTTTGGCTGTTGATTCCCATTGGATTGTTAAAAAGCTCAAGATCGGGTTTTAGTGCATCAAATTCCGAAAACCTTTCATCGAATTCTCTTTTTATTTCTGTAAGAACTTTTGCAGACCTCGAGAAATCGACCATGGTTTCTTGTTGATTCATTTCGAAACACGCACGAAAATGTGTGAGGTCGTTTATTTTCATGCATTTCTCGAAAAGATCAAGTTTTTTTAAAAAATGTCTCAATTTGACGAACCAACTGTGATACTGTCTTATTTTTCCCCTGGAGTTGTAGGTTTAATGTGATCGAGTTAGAGGTAATGTCTGTTAGAAATGCCAGTTCATGAAGAAATGTTTTGTTCTTAAGGTTTGTTATAAATACGTCCGTGTTAATAACAACTTCTGTTTCAAAAAACAGTAAGATCTCTTTTCTTTAAGAAAAAAAATTTCTAAGTCTAAGACGTCCGTATATTCAGTATGTAATTCCTTCAAGAAAGAGATGAATTTTCGGTGTCGCTGAGCTCTATTTCCTCCTCTTAAGCTACTTACTATCTGCACTACAGTTTTCATAGTATCATTGATTTTAATTATCTTTCCGCAGAGAGCCTCTTGATGGATAATGCAACGAAACATAACACAGTTAACACCATTTTCCCGCAAAAGTCCAGCCAATCCCGTTTTGCGTCCCGTCATTGCTTTTGCTCCTTCGGTACAAACGCAAGAGCACTTTTGAAAACCGCCTATATTTTTCACATCGTCACTAACTGTTACAAATATATTTATACCTTTGGTCCCGTCTTCCATGTGGTGCAGTTGTAGAAGTTCTTCAGTTACACAAAAATCTTCACTGATGCATCTAACAAAAATTAATAGCTGATTTTTGTCAGTAATATCAATAGATTCGTCCAATACTAAGGAGTAGTACAAACAATCACGAACTGTGTCGACCATTTTTTTAAATACATGAGTATTCAGCTCATCAACTCTTCTAGATACAGTTTGATGGAAAACCGAAACACATTCAAAATTTTTGGCCATCTTTTCATCTCCAAAGGATCGCGCCATTTTAACGGCACACCGATTGATCATTTCTCCATTTCTAAATGCTTTTTTACTTTAGTACTTTTTACTTTTACTTAATCAGTAGACCCATTTGTACCTTTCGGTGTTGGGCCGTTTAAAATACAATTCATTAAATTACAATATTTGACAGTCTTCTGAAGTGTCCTAGCTCTTAACGAACTTTCTCCATTCCTTCCTATTGGATGCCATCTGTGTTGCTTCCTGCCAAGTCTTACCCTTACTCTGCAGTATCTGCGAGATGTCACTGTTCCATTCTTTAATGGGTCTTCCTCTTCTGTTCTTCCCTATTGGTTTGACGTCCCACACTCTTTTTACTTGTCTATTATTGTCCATCCGGGTTAGATGTCCGAACCATGCCAATTTTTTCTCTTTGATTGACTCGAGTATCGGTTTGATTTTGAGTCTTTCTCTTATTTCTTCATTTCTGATTCTATCAGTTCTTTTTACTCCTATCGTTCTTCTGAGGTATTTCATCTCTGCTGCCTGAATTCTGCTCTGATGTCTTTTGTTTAATATCCAATTTTCTGCTCCATATGTCACTGTAGGTCTATATATTGTTTTGTATATTGTCATCTTGGTCTTTGTTGATATTTCTTTGTTATTAAGGAATCCTCTATTTAGTGCTTGTAATAGTTTTCCTGTGTTTTCCATTCTGTTGTTAAGATCATCCTCGATGTCTCCTTTGTTGTTGATTACTGTTCCTAAGTATTTGTATGAATTTGTCTGTATTATTTTCTGTTGGTCTATCATTACTTCTATTTGATCTTCCGTCCCTTATTTTCTTGATATTTTCATTATCTGAGTCTTCTCTTTGTTTACGTTTAAGTTGTATTTACTTGCTTCTAGGTTCCATTTCTTTAAGTTGTATTTCAGTTTTTCTGCAGTTTCCGCAATTAATACTATGTATTCAAATATACACATCTCAGCATTTTTACTTTAGACAAGCTCTAAATATACTTCATATGATGCTGCTAAGCTTGATGATTGAACAGCTGTCGGTTTTGTAAATAGAAATTTTTGTTTATTCAATTTAGCTTTAAGTTCTTTTACAAGAGTATTGCGAGCTTCACCTTGATATTTGTCGTATTTTGTTTTGTGCTGGGTTTCATAATGCCTACTAATATTGTATTCTTTTGATACCGCGAGTACTTGACAACAAATAATGCACTGAGGTTTGCCTTTTAATTCGATGAAGAAATATTGATTTTCCCTGGAACGTACGATTCTATTCGAAAATTTTGCGTTTTTTTGGCACTACTCATTCTGAATTTAACATTCAATTTATTCGCCACTGTTAATTCAACACGACACGTGCAGCTGATTGAAGCTAACTTCCCGCTCATCGGGAGTGGGTGTTCAAAGTTAACTACTTTCTTAATATTACGGAAAGTTTGACAGGGTTGGAACAGGTAAAAGTTATCAATGGCAATATTTTTGAAATCTGTTTGCGGGGGCCGCAGTTTAACGAGCCTCGGGCCGAATTCGGCCCACGTGCCTGAGGTTGGACCACACTGCTGTATATTATTCAGTGTAAATCCATTCTTCTTTAGCGCTTCAATAATAGTAGAAATAAAATTACTATATTTACCGCTAGTTTACAATTTCCTTGATTATAATTTTCTTGTGTATTTATGTTATTACCATCCTAAAAATAATTGAATGTTTCTTATTTCAGTAGACCAGTGTAAAAAAGTAATTGAGTTTTCAGCGTCCTGTATGTACCTGCGTACTAGAAATTCTGTTACCTCGAACCATTATTACAAATCGAGAGTTAAATATGGTATAATTAGGATAATCACTATCCTTACATGGAGTTTTCGACTAGATATTCAATTTATTCATTTTAAAAGAATTTCAGAGAATACATTTGCACCGATAACTTGATAGAGACAGTTGTCGATAACCCCAGGCCTAACTTGAATTGCCTCAAATAGTGCTTTTATAGTTTCTCGTATTTATTTAGCTGTGTAACCAACCGTGTATCAGTAAGTAGTTGTTGCGTAATATTTTAAATGATGCTCCGGGTGATGAATATGTTTAAGACTATATATTTATTTTACAAATACCTAACTTATATAATATTAGTTTTTTTTATTGAAGTGATTACTTAACATATTTATTGCTAACACTTTTCTACTAAACTTCTAAGGTGTACCTAAAACGGGCCACAGACGGCGCAATTTGTTGTACTACCGATAAATTGCACGATAAATCGTAGATATAGATCGTAGAACGTTTTGCCCACAGACGTGAAGAAGTTTTGATCGATCGGTTGTACTTTGTACTACTAGTTAAGTTTAAATTGTTAATCTAATAAATGGCACCAACTGTTTCGAAACCACCTGCTGTAGTTGTTGAAACTTTCGAGCACCTTTGGCCGCTAGTAGACTAGGCAACTGGTGGCGCCAACAAGTTGCTCCACCAGTGTCTCAATACTTCACAGGGCATTTAAGTAAATGAGACCTATTAGACCCCGACAACTGGTTGCGCAACCAGGCATTGTTGGCGTTCTGGTGACCGATCCCAGCCACCAGACGGGACATGATTTGGTGGTGCCACCCAGCGCAAAAAATTTTTCTTCGTCAGCACAAAGTTCAGGAAATAACGTATAATACTGTTGTGAATTTATTAAAAGGTTCAATATTTATAACACTTACGGATTTAATTTATTTCTTTATTTATATTAACTTATCTGACAATAATTTATTATATCCGTACGTAACAAATTCGCGAGCGCGGGTGTTGAGAATTAACTGTCCCTTCCAAATAAAATGTCCTTTATATATGCCATTGCCTTTACGCTAGAATCATCGAACAGCCTTCTCGATTAGCGGCGAAATTATAACGGTAAGGCAAACGGGTATTTTTACATCGGCTCGACCGTTTCTGGAAGGTCCCTTCAGGTAAATTTCTGCCGGCTAATAGAATACTCTCGTAAAATCTAAAACAGAACAGCATTAGTCATAATATGTACGGTTATTTTAGGCCAGGATAATTATCGTAACATTGCCCCCCTCTTAAAAGATGGTTCCTCCTGGAACCTTGTCGGGACTGGAACCGGAACTGTATGCTGGTATCGGCAACTGGACCCTCTTTTACAACTTCCAGTTGTATAAAAATGACAAGACGGTTTTCTCTCCGCACCAGTAACTATGCGGATTGCAACAGACTAACACCTGGACTTCGGTGTCTTTAAAGATCTCCTCCACCATATTTCGGATAACCCTCCAATCTAATTGGCGGCACTCCAACTTTGGCATGGCTAACTTTTGCACGTCGGACTCTAGTACGTGCTCTCTCAATTGAAGTAAGGCTTCCCACACATCTCGGTAGGTAGGTTGGTCACGGACAGTGTCTTTTGTTACCAGGTAGAAAAGGTAACGTGATGCATCTTGGAGTTTCAAGGTTTTACCGGGAGCTGGCACCTGGCATTGAAGTTCTGCAACTCGACCAAACTTCCTTCGAAAGACGGATGCCAACCCTGGTGCGTCTTTGATACTGGCCGGGATGGTAAGGGCCAGCGAGTAGTCATCGGGGAGCGCGAGTAGATCTTGCTTTTCTTCAGTGGTAACACCATGTCTTGCTTTACCGGTACCTCCATAGGCACCCATGAATTCCTCAAACGTGAGGTCAGACACGTCTTGGACTTGGTTTACTTCCACTTCTTCATCTACGTCGTGGTCACCTTCGAAAGACGCCAGCCGGTTATGGTGTACTATCATCGGCTTTCCCCTCGGAATCTTGCTTATTCGGTAGATGACATCGTTGATCTTCTCCATGATGAGGTATGGACCTTCCCAAAGCTGCTGCAATTTGGGAGAACAACCTTTTCGCTTCTTGGGATTATACAGCCATACTTTGTCGTTCTTCTTAAAGCAACCCTTTTCGGCTTGTGTATCGTACCGTTTCTTCATTCGGTCGCTAGCGATCTGAAGGTGGGAACGGACCAACTCATGTACATCGTCCATTCTTCTTCGTAATTCGATCACATAATCTTCACCTGCTACATCTTCTCCAGGTCGACACCCAAATTCTAGATCACAAGGTAGTCGCATTTCGCGTCCGAATAGGACTCTGGCTGGTGTCTGGCCCGTTGATTCGTTAACAGCAGATCTGTAGGCCATTGTGAAGAACGGAAGGTATTGGTCCCAGTCTCGCTGATGATCGGACACCATCTTTGTCAAATACTTGCCAACTGTCCTATTCATTCGTTCTACCATACCATCCGATTGCGGATGATACGCGGTAGTTCTTGTTTTCTTCATGCCTAGTCTATCACATATTCCTTGGAATAGATCACTTTCAAAGTTCCTGCCTTGGTCACTATGGATCTCCAAAGGCACTCCAAATCGGCTGATATATTCTTGGATCAACTTATCTGCAACGGTGGCGGCCTTCTGGTCTGGAAGTGCGTAAATCTCGACCCACTTAGTGAAGTAATCCATTACTACCAACATGTACTTGCCCCCATTTTCAGTTTCTGGAAATGGCCCTGCAATGTCCAAAGCTATTCTTTCAAACGGGCTTCCAACATTATATTGTCTCATAGGAGCTCTCCTTTTCCGGTGAGGCCCGTTACTCGTAGCACAAATAGTACATTTCTTACACCAGTCTTTTACGTCGTCGGAACTGTTCATCCAATAAAACCGTTCCCGAATTCGCTGAAGGGTTTTCCTTACACCAAAATGCCCTCCCGATGGACTGTCGTGTAACTGACGAAGTACTTCGGCTATTCTGCTCTTTGGGATCACCAACTGTCTTCTTTTCTCTGAACCGTCATCATTTTCCAGGACTCGTTTGAGCAAGCCATCTTCGATGATAAATGAGTCCCACTGGGCCCAATACGTCTTAACTACTGAGCATAGGTTCGATATTTCCTGCCAAGGTGGTCGACGGTTTTCCTCTTTCCATTTTCGGATTTTCTGTATAACTGGATCTCTCTCTTGTTCTGCCCTTATCTTAGTAGGCGTCCAGTCGTCGTTGACAATCGTCGTTCTTAGCACTGCTGCTTCCTTGGATTCCGTTTTGTTGCAGTGGGAACACTCTGCTGGGCATGGCCTTCTGGAAAGAGAATCAGCGTTTCTGTGGCTAACTCCGGCCCGGTGCTCAATCTTAAAATCGTATTCTTGGAGTCGTTCGATCCACCTGGCTATCTGACCCTCTGGATTCTTAAACTGCATCAACCACTTAAGGGCGGCATGGTCGGTTCGGATTAGAAACTTTCTGCCATAGAGGTATTGATAGAAGTGCTCTACTGATTTAACTACTGCTAGAAGTTCTCTTCTCGTGACGCAATAATTCCGCTCAGGTTTTGAAAGAACTTTACTAAAATATCCGAGGACTCGTTCCTGTCCTCCTTGAATCTGAGACAGCACTCCTCCAATTCCCACATTACTTGCATCTGTATCTAAGATGAACTCTCCTTCTGGCAGTGGATACCCTAAAATTGGTGCTGTTATTAAATGCTTTTTCAAGGTCTCAAAGGCATTTTGGCAGTCTGTATCCCAGCGGTAATCTCTTGCTTCCTCTGTAAGTCGCGTTAATGGCTTAGCGATATCTGCAAACTTCTTAATAAACCTCCGGTAGTAAGTACATAGTCCAAGAAAACTTCTCACTTGATGTTTGTCAGTTGGTTTTGGCCATTCCTTAATGGAATCGATTTTTCCCTTATCCACGGCCACTCCTTCTTTACTGACTATATGACCCAGATAATTGACTTTACCTTGAAATAGCTGGCACTTCTTGGGGTTTAACATCAATTGGGCAGCTTTAAGTCGATTAAAAACGTTTTCTAAATTCTTCAGATGTTCTTCGAATGTCTCCCCCAAGACGATTATGTCATCTAAATAAACCAGGCATGTTTTCCAAGATAACCCTCTCAACACATTTTCCATAAGCCTCTCAAATGTCGCAGGAGCATTACAGAGTCCAAATGGCATAACGTTGAATTGCCACAATCCAGATCCTGTGGTGAAGGCTGTCTTTTCTTTATCTACTGGGTCCATTTCTACCTGCCAGTATCCAGACTTCAAATCCAAAGTAGAAAACAATTTACTTCCAGCCAATGTGTCCAATGTGTCATCGATCCGAGGCAGAGGATAACTATCTTTCTTGGTAACGTTGTTCAGCAAACGGTAATCCACACAGAACCTCGTCGTTCCGTCTTTCTTCTTAACCAGGACCACCGGAGAGACCCATGGGCTCGTAGAAGGTTCTATCACCCCGTCTTTCTTCATTTCCTGAACAATCGTTTCAGCTTCCTCTCTTTTTGCCTGTGGTAATCGTCGAGCTGTTTGACGAATTGGCTTAGCATTACCAGTATCAATTTTATGCTTAACAACGGTAGTTCTTCCCGTCTTTCCTCCTTTCGGTACGAAAATATCACGATACTGCCGAAGAAATTCCCTTAATTTCCTTTTCTCCATCTGATTTAGAGACTGTCCTGCAACTGCAACCATTTGGTCGAATTTGTCGTTGGAATTATCAGATGTTGTCGCCTGACGGATTATGGATGTCACAGGTACACAAGTTCCTACTTTTGTCTCTTTCTTAATGGTCACTGGGTAGTCGTTGACATTGATAAGTCTCACAGGAATTTCTTTAGCCGAAGTCACCAATTCCTTTCCAATTATGATTCCACGGCCAACCTCATCGTCGTGGTTCCAAGGCTCCATCATAACAGGTCTCCCTTCGTCTACAATTCCCTGTAGTCGCGCTACTATGATCGTTTCGCTTCTCGCAGGCACGACTGTATCTTCTGTAATGGCTGCTTGCACAGTGTTGTCATTATGTGGATGAAGAAATACCTCCTCGTTGCCAACTTTGATTACCTTATTCTTAAAATCCAATTGGAATCCATGCATATTCATTACGTCCATTCCTAATATAACATCCTCTTCGATGTCAGCAACTATAACAGTATGGACGAACTTTTCTGCTCCAATTCCCAATTGTACCTGGATTTCTCCATGAATGTTGGCATTTTCACCTGTAGCGGTCCGAAGTCGCAACCTCGTTGGTAACAGTTTCTTACGGCTGTTTATAACTGTTGGACGTATAATGGTTCTGGTCGCTCCGGTATCCACCAACAACGTATGTCTTTTACCATTTATTTCTCCATCTACATATACACTATCTTCACGACATTTCAAAGAAGCTATTAGTATGAGAGGGTCTTTGGAAAAGTTCCGGGTCGAAGCTGCTCCCCTAAAGCCGACTCGTTCTGGTTTTTCCGATGGTGAGTTTCTTGATTTTATGGTCTTCTTTTTCTTGCATGTCATGCTTTTCATCAAATTAAAGAGCTGGTCAAGTTTATCTTCATCTCCTTCCTCTTTTACAGTCCTAACTTTACTGTAACCGCCAGAGGCCTGCGTAGCTGACTCGTATTCGAGGGCGGCGGATAAAACATCAACCAGCGTCTTGTGACGAGCTAATCGTAGTGTTCTCTGCATTTCATGATCACGAAGACCATCAATAAACGTTTGAACGGCCAATTTTTCCATCATGTCTTCGGGAGCTGTTGGATAAGCATATCGTACTAATCTGGCAATATCTACCTCATATTCTTGAAAAGCCTCATCTTTCTTCTGTCTACGATTTTTAAGCTGCGACTGATATACATGTTCCAAATGTTCGTGGCCATATCGCATATTTAACCTCTTCTTCAGTTGTTCGAAATCATCGGTCTCCTCTACGGCTATGGTCTGAAGCACATCTAAGGCATCTCCTCGAAGAGCGATAGTCAGGTTTATAGCCTTTTCTTTTTCAGACCATCCATTCGATCTTGCAGCTGATTCGAACTGTTTCATGTAGTTGTTCCATGACGATTTTCCGTCGAAAGTTGGGACTTTGACATGCACAGAACTTCCACTTCCTTCAAATTTCGGCCGTGTTTCCAACTTACATTTCGTCTCGTCTTCTTTTATCTCTACTCTAATTGGATTGTTTCCTCTCTCTGCTGTCCCTGTTTCCTCCATCTTCCTTTCCATCTCTTTCCATATCTTTTCTTCGAAGGCCAACATATCGGCAGCAACTTGGTTTTTTAACGAAGACACTCTATCGTCAAGAGCAGACATCTCAGAAGTGACTTTAGAGATGTTAGCAGAAACTTTGCTTTCCAGAGAAGAAATCTCGTTAGAAACTTTGCTTTCTAAAGAAGCGATGTCGCCGGAAACTTTCGAAATATCGCCAGAAACTTTGTTCTCTAATGATGCGATATCACCGGAAACTTTGTTCTCTAATGATGCGATGTCACCGGAAACTTTGTTCTCTAATGATGCGATGTCACCAGAAACTTTGGAAATCGACGAGAGGACAGCATCTTCAAATATATAAGTCTCTGGATCTAGTCCTTCTTCTAGCAAAGCGTTCTTTAGTCGTTGGACTAACTCAGCCTTTTTTCCGGTAGAAGCTAATTCTCTGTCTTCAAGATGTCTTCTTAAATTAGTCACTGTCAGCTCATAAATCGTAGCCATTTTCACAATTTATTTTATATCACACTTGTATTATTATTATAAGTCTAATTTATGTTCGATCTCACTCTGACACCATTTGTTGTGAATTTATTAAAAGGTTCAATATTTATAACACTTACGGATTTAATTTATTTCTTTATTTATATTAACTTATCTGACAATAATTTATTATATCCGTACGTAACAAATTCGCGAGCGCGGGTGTTGAGAATTAACTGTCCCTTCCAAATAAAATGTCCTTTATATATGCCATTGCCTTTACGCTAGAATCATCGAACAGCCTTCTCGATTAGCGGCGAAATTATAACGGTAAGGCAAACGGGTATTTTTACATCGGCTCGACCGTTTCTGGAAGGTCCCTTCAGGTAAATTTCTGCCGGCTAATAGAATACTCTCGTAAAATCTAAAACAGAACAGCATTAGTCATAATATGTACGGTTATTTTAGGCCAGGATAATTATCGTAACAATACATTGCTTTTTCTTCTCTGGAAACTAACATTGTATGTATATGAATTTTCCGATTACTTCTCAATCTCCTTTTCTTTTTTATTAAAAGGACAAGAAGAAGAAGCAACGACTCGTTTGATGTCATATTCTCAACCAAACAACATTCTACTACTATTCAAAAGTGCATTTATTTTTGCTGGTGGCAACTATCTGCCACTAGTTGCCCATAATTTTTCGTGCTTTAATTTGGTAAAATATTCTATGTCAATTTATTTTGATATTATGAATGCATATGAAGAATGCAAAATAAAACGTTTTAAGACCCACAAAACGGTACACTACAAATAAGCTATTATAGTCTCGTGTTTGCCACTTGGTAACAAACTGACTTCGGTCTAATAGTCGCTATCGTTTCTTCACTGGTGGTAACAATTAAAAACAAATCGTCACCAGCTATAGAGGTAATAGTAGCTTTTGTAGATAGGTGGCGCTGAGGTTTTCATTACGGATATATAGACAGACAGAATAAGCAAATTATATATCTTAATTTTTTTCTATATTAATATATGTTAGGATTCGATCAACTGTTTATTTTGTCATTAGCCAGAGGCCTTCTTTAAGTCAATAAATCAAAATTTGCCTTATAGTAAATCTATTTTTATCTATAGTGCCATATAATATCTCTTATGTTGCTATACGTTTATTAATAATGAAGATACTGTGTAGTGACCTTTTTCTTAGTCGCCTCGTTTGTTTTTTCTGTCTCAATATAATTGTTATTCCCTTTCCTTTCGTTTAAGGCATCACACGCTCCAATCGGACCAATATTAACTGAAATATGATGTAATGTCGGCGCTGGGGTTTTCGTTACGGACAGATAGACAGAGTAAGCAAAGTATGTATATTGATTATGCATGTGTTTCTTCAACAATACAGATTTAGTTTAAATGATTTTGTTTTGTAGTTATATTACATAACATGAAATTCTAATAATATTTAACTACAGACCCTATAGTAGTAGTAGTCGCGATATTTTCGGAGGATATCAATAACAAGGATTGAAATGATTCGAATCTATTCAACCCAAACGAAAGACCACCTACCACTGAAGAGGTTGCCCAAGCCATTAAAAAGCTTAAAAATAATAAAGCACCAGACACTAATCAACTATAGTGTGACAACTACAGAGGTATAACCCTGTTAATAACTGCTTAAAAAATACTAGCAAATATTCGCTAGAAAGGCTACAAGCTTACACAGTTGGCATAGTTGAAAAATACCAGGTCGGATTTACTCCAAAAATATCAACAACTGACCAGATTCATTCAGTAAGACAGATGCTCGAGAAAACATTGGAATTTCATTGAAACCCAATCACCCATTCGTCGACTTCAAGGCCGCATACGACAATGTCATGAGAACAGTACTATACCAATCAATGCGTGGGTTTGGTATACCAGAAAAACTTATCCGATTAACGGGAATGATAATGTCTAACTTAAAAGCCAGCATTGGGATACAGGGAGAAAATTCTCGATCCTTTTAGATAAAGGATGGACTCAGACAAGGAGATGCTCTGGCTTGCCTCCTATTTAACATTGCCTTGGAAAAGGCAGTTCGAGACACACGAATTAGAGACGGCGGTACTATTTACAATAGATCGATACAAATCTTAGCATACGCTGATGACATTAACATAATAGGACGTAGCAAGCGAGATTTTGAGCGTAATATTTCCTAGAATTGGAAACGGCGGCGAATCAGGTCGGTCTAGTCATAAACGAAGACAAAACCAAGTACATGTTGGTTACTAAGTCTCCTATAGCAAATGAGAAACGGGAAACATCATTTGGAAGTCATATCTTTGAACGTGTTGACGGCTTCACATATCTTGGCTCGCTAGTGACTACTACCAATAAAACAAGCGAAGAAGTTAAATGACGAATAAACCTTACAAATAGGTCATACTATGGACTCCAAAAACAATTCCACTCAAGAAATATCCAAAGAAAAACTAAAATTATTATATACAAAACACTGCTGAGGCCGGTCCTCACGTAAGGGGCGAAAACATGGACTCTAACGCAGAAGGAAATACTTCTGAGAATATTCAAGCGAAAGACACTTTGCAAAATATTTGGAGCTTTAAACGATCAAGGACAGTGACGCAAAAGATTTAATTTCGAATTATACCAACTCTTTAATGAACCAGATGTCGTAACGCTCATTAAAACACAGTGACTTGGATGGGCCGTACACATAATACGAATGCCTGACAACATAATTGCTAAAAAGCTAGCGACAGGAACACCTATAGGAAGAAGAAGCAGAGGCCGACCGCGAATTAGGTGGTTAGATGGAGTTGAGACCGACTTAGGGATACTAGAGATCAGAAGATGGCATAGCCAGAAACCGAACAGAATGGCGACTTATCTTACAGCAGGCCAGGATCCACAGAGGATTGTCGAGTCAAAGATGATGATGATGATGATGATGATGATGATCAACAATAACAAGGCAAAAAAGACTGTGGTGTAAGAAATGATATGTTACTTAATTCACAGATTAATCTACTTAATGAACTACGCATCAGAGGATCCACAGATTTTAAGGATTACTAATGAATGGACGACCTACTGCTACAAGTATTGAGATAGTAGATGACATTGTTCTTTTGTGCACTACATAACTTTTTAAGAAGAGTGGCAAAGAGAAGTTATTTAATAGAAGCATCTATAGATTTGAAAGGCACAAACGATGGCTTTGTTGTGGCGAGAGAATGGAGACACAATACAAATTTACTAAATGTAGGGCAACTATTCAAGTAAAAACACAGAAACAGGAAGAGTTTCTTTATCTATCAGATAGAGATTCAATTTATTTGAAAGAATTTCGTTACATTTCGTTACAAGTCTTGGAGGCCCTTGGCTTCAATAGTCTTGACTGCATTCGTCTACTTTTTACTTTTTCCGTTTCTTCACTTGTTCTCTCCAGTTCCTTGTTCCCATTTCTTCTATGTTAGTTTTTTCTTGGTCTCCCTCTTCTTTTCTTTCCTTGATCTCCTGCTTGCAAATCTGTTAGGACGTTTGTTTCTTTTGGCATTCGTAAAATATGTCTCAACCATCTAATTTACGCTGCACTGGTTTTCTGTGTTATTTTGGGTCTCTTATATATCTCCATTAGCTCCTGGTTTGTTCATCTACCCCATTCTTCGTTAGCCTCCTTTATATCTCCAAAAACTTGTCTCAAGATTTTTCTCTCCCAAATTTCCAGATTTTTTTCTTCTTTCTGATTCATTGTTCAAGTTTCACATGCATAAAAACACTATTGGTCTCACTATTGTTTCATAAGTTCGAATCTTGACTACCCTTCAACAGTGCGTTTAATGATGCTACTGCTTTGGCATCTTTTAACAATAATTTATCTATTTCCCTCTCTTTGTTTTCTCTATTAATTTGTAACTGTTACTTCAAGGTACTCAAATTGTGTTACCTTTTCAAATTTATACTCCCTCGCATTCGTTTTTAGATTCATCATCGTTCTGGCTTAACAGCCCTGGATCTTAGTCTCCTCAAGAATTTCTCTCCAGTCGTCCCTATTCATCGCCTTCCTCCGCCAAGCTCGTATTCCCATATTTCTCATGTCTTCATCAATGTTATCAAAGAACGTTGTTCTGGATCTTGCTTACTGCTCCATAGATTCGCCTTAGTACTTTTCTTTCGAAACATCCTAACATGTTTTCATTACTTTTTGTTAGAGTCCAGGTCTCTGAACCATATGTTTTAGAAGTTAATTTTTGTATTTCTTGATATAATTGTGGACTTAAGGAGGAGATTGAGCCCAAAATAGCATCTGTTGGTCTTGCAAATTCAACGGTTTATCTCTGCGGTAGTATTATTTTCAGTGTTAAGGAGCGCTCCCAGGTATAAAAATTCGTTCACTGCTTCCATGACGTCGTTTTCTATAACAAGTGGTCGTAGGATTTTTGGTTTTGGTTTGGTATTTTCATATACTTTGTTTTGTTGGTGTTTATTATTAAACCCATTTTTGCAGCTGATTCTTTTAATGCTGCATTTAGAAGTGTAATTCCTCTGTGGTTAGAGCATTCAAAGATATCTTCTTTTTTGTGTATGGTGCAAAGTATTCCAATATTCCAATCATTGGGGAGGTATTTCTGTGTCCATATTTCTCTTATAAACTGCTGTAATGCCATTATGGTATCGCGGCCAACTTCTTTACATAGTTTAAGTGGGAGATTATCTATTCTGGGTGATTTGTTTCTGGCTAGACATGGAAATGTCTAGCCAGATCTGGCTAGTTTTTTAACTGCATCTTTAACTTTAAGAAGGAATCGTTGGTGGTTCCTCTTCTCTCTGGTCTGTTCCCCTTACCTTATCTCTTCCGTCTTCAAGGTTTTCTTCTTTCTTCTTCCTCTATATTAAGTGCCTGGTTAAAGTATTCCACCCATTTATTCAATTCATCTTTCCTTGTTGTTAATAGGTCGTCATTCTGACTTCTGCATTGTCTTGTGATTGTCTTGAATTATTTTCTGTTGATGTTAACATTCTTATAGAATGCTCTGAATTCTTTCTCTCTGTTGAGATTTTCTATATATTTAAGTTCCTTATTTAAGTGGTTTCGTTTTTTTTCTTTTATGTATCCTCTTCTCTTCTTTTTGTCTGATAATTCTCTACAGTTGTTCTAGTTGGTCGGGTAAGCATCTTTCTGTAGGTTTCATTATTTTCTTTTGATGCATTCTTGCATTCATCGTCAAACCAATGATTTTTACAGGCATAAATTTCTGTTCCTATTTCATCTTTCGCTGCTGCTTCAATGTCTTCCTTTATTCTGGTCCAGTAGGAGTCTATATCTGTCTAGCCTTTTTCATTGACATTTTGATTCTTTAGCCTGTTGGTGATGTTTTCCGAGTACCGTTCTGCAATTGTCGCATCTCTCAGCTTTTGCACATTCCATTTTTTCTATCCATTTTATTTTTTTACAGGTGTTTGAAATTCTAGCCCTCGATGTTGAGATCACTAGGCTCAATGATCTGAGTCTATGTTTGCGCCTCTATAACTTCTGCAGTTTATTAAATCTTCGTCCTTAGAGTGATCCATTTATTTTCTTCTGCATGTTTCTCTGTCCTGCATGTTTTCGAAGTTCTATTTATGAACTTGTCAAAAATACCAAGTCATCTGCGAAACCTGTGCACTGTTGTCTTTTGTTCAGAATCGTAGCGCTTATCTGGATCTTGGCTCCTCTAATTATTTTTTCTAGTACTAGGTTGAATAAGTCTGTTGACATGTGTCTCCCTGTTTTAATCCTCTATTGAAGTTACATTTATCTGAAAGACTTCCTTCTATCATGACTCTATTGGCTGTATCATTTATCTTCGAGCTGCTCTACTTGGTATTGTTCCCGTTGCGTTTTATTTCTTGGTGGTTTGGGAATTTCTTGCTTAAGATTGAGTGTAGTTATTATATGGACACCATTGGCATCTGTTCCTCTGTAGCGTTTACAATCATTCACGGATCTATTGTGTTTCTTTCAATGAGAACTTGGTGTATTTGGTTTCTCGTTTTCGCATCAGTAGAGATACCTATAGGATATTTTATGTACATCTTTCTTATCAAATTGTGTACTTGTTATCTTAAGGTTGAGTCCCATTGAAAATTCCATTAGTTTTTTTTTTCATTGTCATTACTTTCTTTATGCAGACTTTTACCACCTGTTATATTTATATAAATATCTTCTCTTCCTACTTTCGCATTCATATCTCTCAAGATTATTTTTATGTAATATTCTGGTACTTTTTCAATTAGCTCACCGAGTTGTTCATCGAACTCATTTTTTATTTCCATGTTTTTCTCTGCTGTAGGAGCATCTGTGTTAAATATGCTGATTTTTCTATAATTCCCGCGCAATATTAAATAGCACAGTCTTCCTGATATTGGTTGAAAGTCAGTTACTACTCAGCTTATTCTCTCTGATGCTATAAAACCCATTTCCAGGTATCTATTGTAAAGATGCCAGAAAAAAGTAGCTCCAGAATTAAACAGGGAAATTATCAGGAAATTTTTTTACTCACAGGATAATACGTTTGATCTAACAGGGTACTTGTGCTACTTCTTTCTTAAAATCACTTATAAATATACAACGTTTTTTTTTACCTCTAATTTGAATCTTTAATTAAGTGTTCGGAAATTTCTGTTTTGATATTACTTTAATATATTCGATTTTTTTTTCTATTTCGTGTAGGCTTTTTTATCGACAGTGTTGTTAAACCTTCAGTAATTTTAAACAAACGCTCTTAACTTTAGTCTAGGAGGTCAATTCATTTACAGAAAAAGCTGGTGTGATTTAACTAAGTCTAAAAATAAATCCAATTAGCATTTCAAATAATCTTACATGTGAACATACCGCGGAGTTGGCCTTGAAACCAGTCAACTGTTTTTCTTCCATTTCCTCAGCTCTCTTGGTTTATGATGGATACCGACTGAAAATAAGATACCTCATTTATTTCTTGTGAGAATTATATTAGATTCATCTGATGCTTATCAATATTTACGGATAGCTTTAGTTAGACGATTTTATGTCCTCTGCATTCAAAATCGTTATTAAAAGTTGAATACAATACAATATAAATAACACATTTCTGTTTAACATTATAATATATAAAGTACATTTCACGAATTTGCGACTCTTTTCTCTCAACCATAAATAACTTTTATTTTGGTCTAATTACTTTTATCCTATCTTATGTAAATATAAAGTTATTTAACAAAATAACCTCATTGTAAGAGCAAATTTTGAATCACTTGGTGGAAAAAACGTAACCAATGTTACAATATTGAAAAATGTTATTATTGATGAATATTTGTTATAAAAACATAACATTGTATACAATGTTTTTCTCGAAAAATTTATCGAGTAAGTTTTTACAACTTCATTGTAAGTTGTGATACTTACAAGAAAGCAAGGTAGTGGAATAATACTATGAATAATATTCAAGTCAATTTATTAGGCTCTTCCAATCAGTAAGATGACAGACCAGAAGTAAATTCTTTATTATTAACTGCTGAGGATAGTGAGCATGTCTTAACTCTTAAAAACTCGCGTGAAAATACTAGTTTAGAATTTCAAACAAAAATGATAACACCTATATCATTTACAATCGAACTAACTACTATCGATGAAAATAAGATAAAAAATGTTCACAGTGTATTACATACTCAAGATACATCGACAGCGGAAACTTCTACATGCATCTAAGGTACAAGTTCATTATTAAATACGTCTGTTAAGAAAATACAATACCCAAAGAAGAAAACTCTGGATAGGGAGAGACAAAGGGATCGAAGGGTTTGGGAAATGAACGTCTTGAAGAAACTGTGAAATTCTGGCCAAGAATATACTAGTAAAACTAAGAAATTGACGAAATTGCCAGAATTGGGACCTGGATGTAACGATAAATGTCACAGAAAATGTAAATCGAAATTATTTATCTGAAAATGATAGACTTAATTTATTTAATAATTTTTGGAAAATGGCTGATCTTGACAAACAAAGCGAATATTTAGAAAGCGAAGAGAAAGGTTGCAAAGGTAAAAAGGTCAAGAATAAACTGGACACATGAATGTAATTTGCAGTTAGTAAAACACCGACTTTAAGTTAATTAAAAAAACATTTTTGGATATTTTAACATAAAACAGATATGTAGTTAACTACGCTATTGAAAAAAATTGATAGTCAAGAAGGTGGAGGCTTTGTACCTGGAGATATGCGTGGTCGCCATAAGAACAGAGCAAATGCTATAGATTAAAATAATAAAAATTCCATTGGTGCGCATATAAACTCTATTCCAGCAAAAGAATCCCACTGCGCGAGACAGGAACAACTGAGATGTATTTTGATGAGTCATTAGTTTCCCAAATTGTATTCACCGTATAATGAATGGATGGTAGAGAATCACCCATGCGATAAGCCAGCCACCAAAAGTCAGTACACATATTCAATACTCATTTTAATATCGGCTTTTTGCACCGAAAAAAATCAGTGTCGAATTTTAATCTACATAGCAAAACACTAAAGCAGAGAAAAACCAAATAGAAAAGGAATATGCTTTTCATTTTCCAAACAAACGGATGTGAATCTTGGACCCTGCGACAAACGGAAAAAATAAAGATAGACACCACCGAAATGTTGTGTTGGAGAAGAGTGTTACAAATTCGGTGGACCGACCACAGGACAAATATTTTAATTTTAAATGAGTTAAAAGTCAGCAAACGGCTATCCAGCAAAGTTCATCTCCAATCAACAATTAAAATGCTTTGGACATGCTATGATAGCAGACACAAAAAACATGGAAAGGCTTATTATTCAAGAAAAGGTAGAAAGCCGAAGATCACGAGGAAGATCTCCAACAAGATGGATCGATCAAATTATAGTTTGTAACAATATGGCATCCTTTAACTTGTAAACAGGCGTTGGGATACTATTATAAAATAATACCTCAATCAACTATGGGAGCTTATCGTCTATGCTTCGCCTAGCTCAGTCTCTCAAGTGTGAATCCATCTTGTCTTAAACTATGAATAAAACAATGAAAATTTAGTTGGTAACAAATAAAACAAGGAATTAGCTAATCATATTTATTTAGCATAAAATAAAATAATGATATTTTGCAGAAGCAAACCCTGCCTATAGCTTTACAATACAATGAAATGATACTTATGGCATCGATGGGTTGCTTGCTTCTGTATAGGACGTTGTTGTCTCCAGATTATGTGGGTAGGTCTTAGGTGTTTGCCATTTGAGTAGTCTTGAAGATAGCTGCAGTCTTAGTTGGTTGGTTTTATATGTGGTTAATCCATCGTCGACGATGTTTTCAGGAGGTTACTCCCGAAAGGAGAAGCAGAAATTAGTTTTATTCAATAAACTATCCCATAAACTAGAATATAACACTGGGTGTATTAGAGAGACATCAAAGGCGTAACTTCTTATGCAAAATACCTATGCATGAGTTCAAAGAAATGACGAGAGACATAGATCTTTGGAGACGGACAATACACAACATCACGATGACCACTATACTCCCTCCAGGGGGTCAGGATTGAAGAGAGAGAGAGATATTGTAGACAAATGTGTTGCACGTGAAGCCAAAAATCGTGATAAAGAGGTTTCTAAGAAAACAGCAACAGTTGTAACTGCCTGCTTTGATTTGCAAAAAATATTATCTGCACCCTAATCAAAAGTATCATTGTTTTATTAAAAAAAGGAAGTACTATCTTTGATATTGGATCTGCGGATGGTTATTGTTATGCAAATATTATAAACTGTTTTATAATTTGTAAATGCTCATTTTGTAATAAATAAATCTATAATAAATTTTGTAATTTATTATTGTAATTGTTATTGTTATTATTATAATTGTAATTGTAATAAATTTTGTAAAACAGATGTCATTTTATTTACTTCTTGTTAGTATGCATGATGTGAATTCTTGGATACTTGTTTGAGTAAAAAAAATCACGTTAAGGTAAAATCAATAAAAAAACCAATAATAATCTCTTTATTTTGATATATACTCATTAGTTGCCATTTATATGCACCTATAAAGAAACATATTTGTTAAAATATCATTGTATACACCACTAACAATGATCTTCACCTAAAATTATTGAAAAACTTGGTATTGTAACTCGGCCTAAATCAGGACCAGTAATTTTAACAACAATGCGGTACATTAAAGTGAAAAGCTGAGGAAAAGTTATAAAATATGGATTAAGAAAACTACAAAAAATATTAAGACTGACGAAGTAAATAAATAAAATGTGGAAATTTTTTTAAATCGCTCTCCTCTAAACTAAGCAAAAGTGAGTTACAATTTTTTTCATATCAGGTGTCGATATGATCCTATTTGCTTTCGACGATTCGCAATATTTTTAGAAATAATAATTTCACAATGCGGAAACTTCAAAAGGTTTTCGTTGCTGAATCTAAAAAAATCAATGTCTTTAATATTTCTTTTAAAGCATTTAAAATCAATATGAAACCTTCAAAATTTACCCAAAAAATCTTTTTAGTATAAAAAAAACACTCAATTTCAGCACAATGGATCAAGTAGTTTTCGCAAAGTAATTGAGGATCTAAATTTCTAAAAAAAAAAATAATTTTTAAAATCATGCAGATACTCAAGTCGTCAGAGACGAAAATGCCATTGAGCCTCTAAAAATCATACAACCAAGCTGAATTTTGCCCCAAAAAAGATGCAAAAAAGTTTACCACTTTTACCACCCGGCTTCAACCTAAAACCCCCTTCGTAGGGAGGTAAAAATGCAAAAAAATCAATTTACCAAGAATCTGTACGCCTTAGAAAAAAATGTTTTAAATAAAAAATGTAGCTGAGATAATTTAAGGCGGAAATAACCGCCCACTACGAGGGCGGTTTTAGGGGGAAGCCCGGGGAAAAAAGTGGTAAACTTTTTTGATAGTTTTTTTGGGTCAAAACTTAATATTCTTGGCAAAATTTAGCTTGTGCGTATGATTTTTAGGAGTCAACTCTCTGACGACTGGAATGTTTTCGCAAAATCATTTTACAATATTCAAAATTGTTTTTCTTCATTTTTTGTTAATTAATATTGATAAAATAAATCTTCTTCTTAGCTACCCGTAGAATTACTGTAACTTCATTATTTTCTGACATATTGTTGCAAAAAATTTAATTTGAGATAATCAAATAAAATATTTTTTTAACTATTTGACCGATCGCTTTCAAATTTTGATCATATTTTAAGCACCGCAAGACCGAACGTTTCATGTAATATGAAGGTTCATTTTTAAAAATTTATTAACATTTATAAAAAACCGAAATTTCTTATTTATTTTGCAAATTTCTTTGCACTTTTGCAACTTTGCAACAACAAGATAGAAACATTAAAAACCCCCATTTTGAAGATTTATATGAAATAAGTTTCTTACTTTCAAATTTGTTTCAAAAACTTTTTGCTGATATACGAAAAAAGCGAAAATTGACCGTTTTTTGACCTTAATTTATTAATAACTAATTCCTTAAGTCCAAAAAATCGACTACAGGAAATATTTAGGTTCTTGTTGTAGAGGACTATACTACTCAAAAACACTGTCGTTTACCTGGAGAGGTCAGTGTCACGAGAAAAATCTTATTTCCCTGGACTAATAAAGATCTTAACAAAACATGATTATCCATTGTCATTTATAAACAAGGAATCTCACAAGATTGATTGATTTCACAACAAAACACCAAAAACGATCCAGAAATTGTATCATACCTAGTGAACTATATTACTAAAAAGTAAACTAGAACACCGGTACACTAATGTGTAAATGTAAAATATGTAATTACCATTACACAATCAATTATTGGTTTATCTCAAATAAAAACAATATTTAACTATGTTTTTGCCTTTTAAATTTAACCGTCGATCCATCTTAGTGTAAAAATATTAAGAGAGCAAAGTTCAAGTCTCTAATTAAAACCAGACACATCTTACATGTCATACCTATAAAAATGCCTAATAAAGCAGTTTTATATAGAACGAACAAGTTCAAAAGATTATCGCCAATGACCTTTATAACTTCAATAGAAACATGAACACTAAAGATTGGTCGTGTAACTATCATTCATTATGCATTATGCAATTTTATCGACAGAAAGTTCTTATTAGTGAACATTTCTCTACGAAAACATTTAAAGGTAAATGCTCAGTGACGGACTAATCTAAAAGTATAGGGGTAACATTAAATTTTGTCATTTTAAAACTCTTAATTAGTGTTCTATAACCTATTCATTCGTTCAATATATATGTATTCATGTGTTTTCCAACAAACAAGAACCAAGATGTGACAAATGTGAAGAAAAGTTAACAATCAAACGTTTATTAGAGACATGTCAAGCATTAACGCCAAAGCGCATGTTGTACAATATACCTAACAAACTAAGTGATATTTTAGGTCTACAGTGCAATATGTCACACCTAAAAAGTTTCTTAACCTCAATTAACATTCCAAACGCTATCTAAACATATAAATATAACAATAAAACACTGAAAACTTTGTTTTCAAAACTTCCACAAATTTTTATTTTAACTTCTTATCACTACAGCTGTTTCGGCTGATTGCCTTTCTCAAGTGATCTGTTTTTGGCATGGGTTAACACTTTATAGTCTCTAATGAAATAAGTTGAGGAGGGGAGAACTGTTTGTCTCAAGCTGGTCATTCAGAATTATATCTGTGTTTTTTAATTTGTTAATTTCCATAGATTCTAACAAAGATAGCTTAAGGCCTTTATTTTGAATGTGTAGAATTTTAAATTCGTCATCAAAAGAATGATTATGATCTAGAAGGTGAAGTGCATATGTAGAATCTGTTTTTCTATTATTGAAAGCCCTTTTATGTTCTGCTATTCGTTTATTAAAATTTCTACCTGTTTGACCAATGTAAGTTTTTGGGCAGTCGCCACATTTAAGTTTGTACACACCACTGTGTAAGTGTTTTTTATGTTGGCTCTTATTATTTTTAATATATTTGCCTAGGTTGTTATTTGTTCTGAAAGCTGGTGTTATTCCTTTCTTTTTTATGTGTTTGGCTATTTTTGTTGATATTTTGCCTGTATATGTAATCGAGCAGAAGGTACTGGGTTTTTTCTCTGGTGGTGGAAATACTAAGTTCAGGGCTTTCTTGTGTAGTTTTTGATTTAGCATTTTATTAATTGTTTGTTCGTTGTATCCATTGTTTACTGCTATTTGCTTAATGATATTTAATTCTGTCTCAAAATTGAATTTGACATAGGAATTGCTGTTAATCTATGTAACATACTATGATAGGCTGCCAGTTTATGTTGTGTGGGATGGGATGATGAATTGTGAATAGTCGTGTCAGTATGGGTAGGTTTATGAAATATGGAGAAGTCATGTTTGTTTTTAAGTCTGGTAATTTTTAAATCTAAAAAATTTATGGATTGATTTTGTTCTGTTTCTATTGTAAATTCAATATGACTATGAAGAGAATTAATATAAGATAAAAATTGGTCGAGTTGCCTGTTAGTTCCTGTGAAACATACCAGTACGTCGTCTACGTATCTCCACGTCGTCTACGTGTACAAACTTAAATGTGGCGACTGCCCAAAAACTTACATTGGTCAAACAGGTAGAAATTTTAATAAACGAATAGCAGAACATAAAAGGGCTTTCAATAATAGAAAAACAGATTCTACATATGCACTTCACCTTCTAGATCATAATCATTCTTTTGATGACGAATTTAAAATTCTACACATTCAAAATAAAGGCCTTAAGCTATCTTTGTTAGAATCTATGGAAATTAACCAATTAAAAAACACAGATATAATTCTGAATGACCAGCTTGAGACAAACAGTTCTCCCCTCCTCAACTTATTTCATTAGAGACTATAAAGTGTTAACCCATGCCAAAAACAGATCACTTGAGAAAGGCAATCAGCCGAAACAGCTGTAGTGATAAGAAGTTAAAATAAAAATTTGTGGAAGTTTTGAAAACAAAGTTTTCAGTGTTTTATTGTTACATAAAATGAATTTCCATCAAGTAACGGTCGAATCCATCAATTATATAAATATAATACAAATTATTGTTCGCTACTATTGTTTTGCTAATAGCCAATTTGGCTGATGCGATTTTTTTTAATAAAAAAAATACAAAACACTACCCAAATTACAGCTGTATAAGTCTGATCAGACTTATTTTGATAGCATCCTTAAAAATGTGTTGTGTTTTTTATTTTCCATAGGGTGCTGGATTTTATAATGATTTCAGATTACATAACATAAAATTGTTGTTTGATAATTATCAACTTTAGAAAAAATAGTCAAATTACATTTTTTTGATAGATGTGAAGTTATTTGATTAATTCCAACTATAGACAGTTTTGAATCTATTAAAGGTATGCCAATTTCGTTGCAAAACCTTTATATGATTACATTGTTTGCGAACCACAATCTAAAGGTGCATTTAAATCAAAGCGAGCACATGAGCACCAACGAAAGAACGAATTCGTTCGTTAAAATTATTGTATTTAAACAGCGAATAAAACATTAGAAGAAATCGGTGTTCAATCTGAACAGTGGATAGAACGTAGTGAACAAATTTGTTGGAAAGTACTGTTTTTAATATTTATTTACAAATTAGTTTGAGAGGGCTATTTGTTGAGTAGTGCTGAAAACTTGTATGCGTAAATAATTTTGCAATATGGAGTAGACGAATGAAAACTCACTTCAATTAATCGAACTATATAGAAACGAAAAATGTCTAGGGAATTCGAAGTCGTAATTATATAAAATAATAAACAAAAAACTGATGCCTGGAACAAAAATTCTACTGATATGAATTGTGATGTCTCTGAAGTAAAAAAAAGATAACTTCGCTTCTGGCATCATTTAGACAAGAAAGGCAAAAAGTGAGAAAGGCACAATTTATAATTCTACGTGGTTTGCTTTTAAATTTTATTTCAAAATCATCCATAGACATTCTACAGAAATTTGTAACTTGACCTAAATTGCCAGTCGTTAAATTAAGTAACAAGGCATCATCTCCTCTTTTTTGTTATTTATAACAAACGTGAACACCACACTCTCTTCTTTCTTTTTTTTTTTTTCGGAAAGTCCTGCAATAACTATAAAACTAGCAGCGCTAATGATTACATCTTTATCCGTATCCGACATTGCGGACAGATTATCAACGAATGCGAACGTTCGCTACAATGTAAATGGTCCTACTTTGTAGAGAAAATGACCAAGCGAACACCTACGAATTCGTTCCTTCGCTCGTTAAGTAGTTTGTGTTCCAATACAAAAGCCCACAATGGAGTATTTGAATGTTAAGGTTGTGTTAATAAATTAGTAGATACTGGATTATTGGATGGTTCAAGTATAGAACAAGTATTGAAATTCAACTATCTGGGAACGCAAATATCGTATTATGGAAACATCTCCGAAGGAACCCGCATACAAGCTAATAAAGCAGCGTACGTGTCAGGATGCCTACGGGACGTCATATGGAGAAATAAGAACCGGAAACAACAGTCCCTTTTTAGGCCTAACATACAAAGAAGAAGAAGAAGAAGAAGGAGTTGAATATCGGTTATGACAAGTATTTGGAATTTTCCATACTTACTTGTACACCACTGACTGTTGTCTCTGGCTATTGGTAGTTATTGGTCAGTTTATCAATCAAGATTTCATTTTTAATTTTTTATAATTACTTTCACGTGTACAAACATTGCAGTAACAAATAAAAACATATGTCGGTAAACAGTCTAATTGGTTATTTATGTATACGAAAAGCTTTAATACATGTTATCTTTTTAAAGTTTTGCTGTTACATTGATAATTATTTAAGTGTTTATAATTATTTATATGTACTTTTAAATTATACTGGTAATAAAAGTATCATTAGATAAACAACAGTTTACATTGCTAGGGTCCTATGTGAGCAGCCAGTTATAGCAGCCAATCGACGGCCAGTTGTGCCCGTTCTTTAATATGGAGCTAATATAAAGCGATATGGACGTAGAAGAGGCCATACTTATTTACCATTTGTCCCACAAAAACCCCAAAATAATGAAAAGGCTGGCAAATCGCCCTCGCTAATTATATTGACAATTTCTTCCCATCCTCGATTTTTCCCTTCTTGATCACTGTATTCTTTAGAAAATATATCCTAAAACGGGTTTCAACTTCCCGAATTAATTTTTCGGTGTCAAAAGTCATTTTAAAAATGTTGAGGGTAGGTCTGACTGAGACAAGTGCGCGGAGACATATTCATTTCCCTTCAGAATCCTCACTCGCTCTTGCTGCAAGTTGCCAACGGGCTGCCGGTACAACAGGCACGTTCTAGTGGCTGCCGCAGCTAGGGATTCTTGTCTGCCTAGTGCTCGGGCTTCTGTAAACCGGCGGGGTTTGACTGGATGTCGTAGCCTGGCTGGCTAGAAAATTGGAATAACGCATGACCCTAAAGTTTTCGGAAAAAATAAATATGTATTTTCTAATTGTAAATTTAGTTTATTGTATTAACTAAATACAGAAAATATCAGAAAGAATAGTAAGAGCAAAGATAAGAATGGAGAAGGAAGACCTGAACATCATTGGAGTATACGGCCCAGAAAATAACAAGCCTCAAACAACAAGGGAAGCGTTGTATGACCAATTACAACAAGTAGTAGATCAAGTCAGAGGGAAGATGATAATATTGGGGGATTTTAACGCTCGAATAGGCAATCAAGTTATACTCAGAATTAAGCAAAAACATAACGAGGATGTTAAAAACGAAAATGGAGAACTGATGATAAACTTCTGCACGAATAACGAACAACACATAATAAGAATAAACAACACATTTTTTGACCACAAAGACCAACACAAATATACATTTAATAACACTTGTGGGTAAAGATCTATGATAGATTATGTTATAACCAACCGAGTTATACATCCATCGAAAATAATCGACGTAAGATGCCTCAACTCAACAGATGTAGGTAGTGACCATAGCCTAGTATTATGTAAAATAAGAATCATCCTGAAATACACGGAATACTTATATAGGAAAAGAATATCAGAGATCACTGGGAATGAAATATTAGAAAACAATAACATTGAGGAGAGCTGAGAACAACTCAAAAATAACATAATTAATGCAGCAACAGAATCACTTGGAGAGAGGAAAGTAACGAACACTAACATATCAAAAAAGAAAACACCATGGTTTAGAGAGGAAGTAAAGACAAAATGTGGAGAAAAGAAGAAAGTCTTTTTACAATACAAACACAACACGCATACAACTACTATAAACGAATCAGAAATGAAACGAATACTTTAGTTAGACAAATTAAAAGGGAACACTGGCAGAGCTTCTTAAAACAGATGGAACGCGACTTCTACGGAACACAAAAAGAAATATGGAGAATGATCAGAGGACAAAGAAAAGAGATGAACGAACTAATAAAAAGGAAACACACCAGAAGGAAACATAGGTAGACTACTTTCGACCATAGGTAGATACTGCTAAAGGTGACGATAATGAACCACCAACACCAGAGGTGACGACAAACGAAGAAATAAATATTGCGGAGGAAGAGGTAAAGGAAGGATTAAGGAAATTAAAAAATAGAAAATGACCAGGAGAGGACAGAATACCGAACGAACTCCCAAAGTACGGAGGACCAGATCTGACCAAACATCTATTAAAACTAATTAAAAAAATAATAGAACAAAACAGAATTCCTTAAGAATGGAGATCAAGCATCCTAATACTTCAAAAAGGGAGACAAATCGGACCCGGAAAATTACAGAGGAATTAATTTATTAAACACAACACTAAAATGAACAACCAAAGTGATAACAAATAAACTGAATGAAATTATAACACTAGCAGAAGAACAACAAGGTTTTAGGTCGGGAAAATCATGCACCGACGCTATGTTTATAATGAGTCAAGTGCAAAAAAAATCATTAGACTACAACAAACCGACATATCTGTGTTTCGTGTACAGCAAAAAAGACAAAATGCATGGTTACAACAGCAAATTTACTAAGATGTCAATTGGAGCTGGAAGGTCAGATAATAGAACGAGTGATGGAGTTTAAATATCTAGGTATCACATTATCTAGTTACGGAAAGCTCGTAACGGAAGTAAATAGAGCATTGATGGTAAGACACTATGGGACAGAGCTAGAAGTACAGATATACTACGTAGATGCAAGGTGGAGAACATCAAGAACTGGGTAAGAAATAGAAGAGTAGAATGGAACGATCATATAAGCCGAATGACAACAAATAGAGTAGTAAAGACGGCAAGAGACGGTTCCCCAATAGGAAGACGATCAGTAGGAAGACCACGAAATCGATGGAACGACAACTTACTGGAGGCACATTCAAAAACAGTCAGAGTCATGTCTATATAAAAAGAAGAAGAAGAAATACAAGAAATTAAGTCTTATTAAGTACATTTGGAGGGTTGTCGCGCTTGGGAACAAAATTTATATTTTGAGCAGTTAACCAATCTGTCGTTCTTCTGGCGTAATGGCATGATGCTAGGTCGAGCCAAAATATGATTTCATTTGGGCGATGAGTATTTATAAATTGAACAAGCTTTGTAAGACACCTGTCAACGTAATTGTCAGCCTTGAGAGCTTCACCGCGAACACGCCCAACAAACGGCTGTGACCATCCAAACACCAGCTTCTAAGATGGCACACCATACCAAAATTTTATCGGCAAATTTCACTTTTCCCTTAAACCCAACTTCGTCCGGTGCATGTTGTACATTGCGTGTATAAAATCCGTCGTCGCCCTTCATTTCGGAATTGGATAAAGTAAAATAGTTTTCGTCATCAATAATGAGAATTTTACCAGGAAATACGACTCAATGCACAGCAACATCTAGGAATTTTTTCTAACTGGGCTGGTGTGTACTTAGGAGCTTTTTTCTTTTATATCGTTTTAAATTATTTCTAGAAATTGTTGTACTTACAGTCATTCGTGAAACATTATACCTTCGGCCAACATTTCGCAAAGGCTTTCCTAATTGGCTCTCCATACTCTGAATTAATCTCTGTTTCCGAGAAGAAGTTAAAACTCTTGGTCTTCCACTTTTCGGCTAATTAAGGCATGGTATACCATTTTCGCACTCTTTAATTTTCTGGTAAATCGTTGACACAGAAATATTTTGAGCACTAAAATTTCTTACAATATCGCGTTTTGGTACATGTCCAACTAAACAATAAATACTTGGACGAATATTAAGTTTGTACGACATCTTAACGAACCGTATTTGTCAAAACTGACATTGTTTATATCTTTTAAGTTCTTTACTAGCTTTGGTTTCCAATGGCAACTTGATCCAATGCTTCCTACCAATAATACTTTTAAATCTAAAATTTTCCAAAAACTTTGGGCACATAATGAGAAATACCACCTGGTGCAGCTAATTGTGTTGGGGAAAATAGAAGGTTGAAGGTCGGCAGGACGCAGAAGAACATCGTGGCTGCGGAATCTACGAACATGAAATGAACTCAACAGGTTTATTCAGAGCGGCAGTAGATAGAGTATAATAATATCTATAGAGGATAGACACTTTAAGAAGAAGTTATAGGCCAGTTATTGATAATGAATCTTGAAGGTTCTAAAACATATATGACGGATAGCTGATGGTAAATCCTTAAAGACGTTCAGCTGTTTTTGCTTTGTTTTTTTTATAATCATAAAAAGTGTGAAAAAATTATTTTTTGCGTATAAAACAGACATTTATAGTACATTTTAAATTCCCATTGGTCATAAAAGTTTCTTTTTTATAGATTGTGTTTTTTCACCATCTTTTCAATGCGCCTATTTACAAGCGCGTTACATAAAAGGTTTTTTTTTTTGAAACAGTATTTTGAATAACAATTTGAATAAAATGTTAAAATTTTTTAAATAGTGTATCTTCAAATTGAAGCCTCAAAGAATTAAGGTCTCTTGAGTCATTTTTTGGGCAAGTAGGTACAGTTGTTTAAATAATCGCTCGTTGTAATAAACAAATTGAATAACTTACAAAATATTTGGTTGATCTAGCTGAGATTTAGCACACTTCAATAACTCATTAACTGTCATAATTTGAAGTAATTATATTTTGCATACATATCATTTTGCAAAAAAAAGTTAGTAACATGTAAAAATTACTGCGAAAATAAGATAGTTGGCAATTATTTTGGTCAATTCTTTATCTATTTTAATTTAGACTCGCAAATTAAAGAATTTTAGAAGATCTACAACTTTTATTTGAACAATTTTTCCTAAAATGTATAAGAAACTTTTTATAGTCAAAAAATTTGTTTTTTTTTTCAGTTTTTATGATTTTTAAAAAAGAAAAAAGTAAAATCAGCTATACATCTTCAAGGATTTTTCATAAGCTATCTCATTGTACCTTTTAGAACCTTCAAAAACCTGTATAAGATTTTTACGTGAAATTTGATGATTTTTTTTACAGATAGACTTAGGTATAACCTTTTATGGTTGATTTGGTAATTAAAAGAAATGTATTTAATGCTGTAACACACATACCACATAAATTATCTAAAATCAGAAAATAAAATATTGGTTTTATTGTGTAGTGTAAAATATTCGGTTGCCAGAAAATTTACAAAGTTTTGAGTTCTCTACAACACTCGCAACAAAATAATAATGTTGAGTTTATATATATAAACGGAATAAATGTACATTTGCTTTTAAAATGTTTAGTATGACATAAAATTTAAACAAATTAAAGAAACAAAAGATTAAACCCAGATAAAAATAACATCAATGTGTGCCAAACACCTATTTTAAACGCGTGAGTGAAGGTCACTGTCAGTTTTATTTCAATTTTTTTTGTGCCTATCGAAAAACTATCTCGGACATCGTCGTTTAAATAGCGAGATCAAAAAATAATAAAACCTCTATTTATACTAGAAAATGGGTAATTTTCAAATATGTTTTATACGTAATAATAACAATCAATGCAACTAATAGAAATATTTAAATAGATGCAATAATGCTACCTTGTCGCTAGATTTATTGATGCTTTTCAAGAAGATTAATTCCTCATAGTCCAGTCGTTAGAGATTTGACCCCTAAAAATCATACGAACAAGCTGAATTTTGTCGACAATATCAATTTTGGGACCACGAAAAAGATACAAAAAAGTTTGCCACTTTTACCCCAGGGATTTCCCCTAAAACCCCCCTCGTAGGGGAGTAAAAACCAAAAAAAAAACGGGTGTGGCAGTCCAACGGGTGTGCCGGTAGAAGTTATATTTCTATACACGCTTTCGTCGTTACAAATTTATATGGGAGTCAATCTGCACAATCATTACATATGCAATGCTATAGGTAAGAGAGAGCAGAAAGAGAAAAAGAATTAGGTATACAGGTATATGGTGCATCGTTTGCTGTATATAAACATTTGACCTGTAATAGGAGTATAGTAAGTAAATGAAGGATTGAATCAATATTTTAATGAAGATATATATTTTTATTTTCATATATGTATAAAAGGAGTTGAATGCAAAAAATATTTTTTCACATACTCTGCAGTAAAATTCATTGTTAATTTTGTTATTAATATAAAAATACAATACAATACACTGCCACATAATTCAATATTATAATACAATACAAATTAAAATGCAATATTCATAAGTATTTAAAAATGACAATATACATAGCTTACGCATATGTTAAATTTACCATGATAATAATATTAATAAAAAAATAATAATATTAATAAATTTTAAATATGTTTACAAAAGGAACATTTTTAATCTCGAGAGAGAAAGAGAGAGAAAATATATCATCTGTCTCTCTCTCTTACCTATATCTTACATATGTAATGATTTTGCCGATTCACTCCCGTACAAATTTCCAACGTCGAAGTATAACTTCTATACGCGCGGTATAGAAGTATAGTACTTCTATACTTCTCAATGTTTGTGGAAGATAAAAATAAAAAACCAACAACTCGGATTATGTTGTAAATTTTCATTTTATTTTAAAATTTCTCATTTTTGCGTATATTACATATATTTAATAAGAATAACATGGGGTTTTTAAATATTTCTAAAATAAAAAAGGAAATTCGTATTGGGATTCGAACTCACATATACCAGCGTATGAACAAAACACGCAAAAAATTTGCCAATTAGACATAACAGTAATGTATTTTAAAATTGACAGTTCTCGGTCATACATTCTCGAGAGAGAAAGAGAGAGAAAATATATCTTCTGTCTCTCTCTTACCCATATCTTACATATGTAATGATTTTGCCGATTCACTCCTGTACAAATTTCCAACGTCGAACGCGCGTATAGAAGTATAACTTCAAAAATTAATTTACCAAGAATCTGTACGCCATAGAAAAAAATGTAGCTGAGGTAACTTTGAACAAAAATTTGTATTAGCACTTTTTGCGTATAATAAACCGTTCTCTCAGAAACAACGTTTGAAGCGACCTGAGATTTCGATTGTCAGTTCCGCGCGCGAAATCAATGTTAAATGAAATTTGTATCAACTCGACGGTAAAAAATCTATATCTTTTGATCAGAATGTTAAGATCAACAAAAATCATGCGTTTTAAAGGCCAAGAGTGCAGCTTTCGTATGAAATTTTTGTATTTTGCCGCAAATGAAAATAGTTTCTATAAAGCTGGTCAATAAATAAACTTTATTACTTTTATTGACCGGTCGTAGTGAAATTTGTTGTTTTATAGACCGGTCTTTAGAACCTATAACATGAAAATTCGATTTTGATTTTTGGCAAAAAATATGATGCATTTTAAATATGACCAAAAACGCAGAATTTAAACTTTTACATTACAAATGATCGCACGTCACATGAAATACCTTCAAGAAGACGGTTTTAAGTGTAATTTATAGCAGAAGTTAAGTAATTTTGAAAAACGTACTAGTGTAATTAAAAAAGTGCAATTTTAAACGTTTTAGACCGTTTGCATATTTCAAATGCCTCACATTTGTTGCCAAACCTGAAAACGAAAATTTCATGCTAAAGGTTTTGAAGATTAGGTTCTAGTTATGGAAACTCTATAGTAACCGGTCAATGAAGGGCATATATTGTATTGATCTAATGAAAATAATAAAAAATGGCAAAAATCGTTCCACGTTTATTTATTTAACACCTTAAAAACTAAGTTCATTTGCGGCAAATACAAAAATTGCATACAAAAGCTGCACTCTTTACCTTTAAAATGCATCTTGATTTTTGTCAATAGGATATTCGGATCAAAAGATATTGAATTTTTACCGTCGAGCTGATACAAATTTTATTGAGCATTGATTTCGCGCTCGTAACTGACATGATCGCTTCATTCGTTGTTTCTGAGAGTATGGTTCATTCTACATAGAAAATGCTAATAACCATTTTTGTTCAAAATTATCTTAGCTACATTTTTTATTTGAAACATTTTTTTCTATGGCGTACAAATTCTTGGTAAATCGATTTTTTTTCGTTTCCCCTCTCTACGTGGGGGGTTTTCGAGGAAAGTCCGGGGTAAAAGTGGTAAACTTTTTTGCATCTTTTTTATCGTCCTTAAATTGACATTTTCGGCAAAATTCAGCTTATTTTCAGCTCAGGTATTTTCGCCTCTGGCGACTGGAATGTTACTACATTTTTGTAAAATTTCTTCGATGTGTAATGTAAAGGTTAATCTTTTGTCTAGAGAGATTCAGAGATATTTTATTTGGTTGACTAAAGAAAAATCCCCATTTAATGTTCGTTATAGTTTTATTGACTGATCATTAAAGTCAATTTATTATTATATATTAAATAATTTGCAAAGATTTTTTCATACTTTATGAAAAACAACTTTAAAATTTAATGTTATTACATTTTGCTTTACTGCCAATGTAATTTATGTTTAAATTATTTTAAATTTTCCCATAAATTCACTTACGTTTAAATTTGACATTAAATGTTAAAGTCTACGTACAAAACACGTAAGTTATTGTTGTGGTCTCATGATCTGAAGGACTTGTATTCGATCAGTATCTATTTTTTTTAAATAAAATTTTTTATCACAAACTATAGCAGACTACTCGTGTGATTAGCCTATTTAGACAAGGCGAAAAACTGCTTCGAAAAATATTTCCATGAGATTTTTTTGCATCATCACTTTCACGAGATATCCCAAAATAAGGTTCAAAGGGTCATAAATGATTTAAAACTGAGACAAACTAGAAATTACGATTTTAATGGCTCAAAAACACAAATAAAAAAAAAAATCACCAAGGACCTACATTCAAAATCAAACCTTGTTCTATCATTTCCCGATAAGTATGTTGGGCCTATTTCATTTTAAAACATTGTTTTTTAGTCGTTAATGAGGAGCTTATAACACGATGGGCGCTCGGGCTGCGACTTGCATAAAAGAGAGAAACCAGATCTAGGTTTTTTTTGCTGTTTTAAATTCTTATTTAGCCAGCCAACGTAGAACTTAATACATGACATATAGAAGCTCAAAAATACGAGTTGGTAATAAGCTACCATAATAGTCTTCTTCTTCTTCTTCCTCTTTATAAGCAATTTTGCTTGTTTATTGGCGGATTAATACCTCTTTGAAAGGTTGTCGCCCCATCTTTTGCGCGATCATCCAATACTTCTTCTGACGATTGGTGACATCTCTTGCTATTTTGACGACACGGGTCTCCTCCATTCTACTTATGTGGTTATTCCATTCTTTTTTTCTAATTTGTGTCCATTCATTTATACACTGTACGTTACATTTTCTTCTAATGCCTTCACTTCTCTTTCGATCTTTCAGCGTATTTCCTGTAATTCTTCTCAGTACTCTCATATCATCCGTTTCCAGTAGCCTTTGCGTTGTGAGGCTGTATCGGGTCTTGTTTCTGAGGCATATGTCATTATTGGTCTTACAGTGGCTTTATAAATTTTTGACTTCATCTCAGTATTAATGTGTCTGTTTCGTCATGCCATATAGTGGTATTAAAATAGAGCCGTCAGTCTATTTCCTTTTTGTACTTGATCTCTCACTTCTTTGTTCAGGTCTCTATAGCTAGACAGTGTAATTCCCAGGTATTTTATTTCCAATACTGATGCCATCAATTTCTATTTTACATCTGGTTGGTTCTTTGCTGACTACTATTGTTTTAGTTTTCAGAGATGAGATTCTCATATTAAATTCTTTTGGTCTTATGTTAAATCCGTGGACCAGTCTTTGTAGACTATCTTCATCTTGGGCTATCAATATTACGTCGTCTACGTAACAGAGTATTTTTATTTCTTTGTTTTCCATTCTGTATCCCCTTTCATTGTTAACGCTTTTAATGATTTCATCTATGATCAAATTGAAGAGCGTGGGACTCTTCTACTTTGGGTCGTACTCTGTCAAACGCTTTCTTTAGGTCAATAAGACACAGAAATGCTGGTATATTATACTCTAGTTATTTCTCAGTAATTTGCTTTATAACGAATATTGCATCTGTACACGATCTTCCACTACGAAAAACATGTTGTTCATCTGCAAAACTTATCCTCTGATTTATTAGCACTTGTAAAATTTTAGTTGTAAGTTTTAGCGTAGTAAACTATTTTTAGAAATCTAATTTATTGACTTTATTTACTATAAAATGTTCTACACTTTACAACACTTCATGAGTTTATTTACATACATTTATTTATTTAATCTACGTAGAAAACAGTTAAATACCTATTAATTTATTTACACTTATATAACTTATTTAAAACATTCACACCGGTTACAATTTAAATAGTCGCACGAACAATTTATTAATCGACACTTGCTTTGGACTGTCCTTTTTAAATCTCAAATCGTCCGTTTTATACCTGAGTTGTTAATCTGGAAATTTCTGTCCGCTTCTTAGACCTTCGGTCGGAACGCCAACGGTATTATTCGATCCTCATCTCGAAAATTCCAATAGCAGTTATAAGCGGGGACCCGCTATGACTATCTCATTTATCGTAACAGTAGTATTTAACAATTTTATACCTCTGTAGTTGTCTGGCTGTTTTTTATCTTCTTTTTTGAATAGTAGACTTAGTTCGCTTATTCTCCATTCTTCCGGTATTTTATTGTGTTTTATAATTTTATTAATTAATGCTGTTAATTGTTCTGTCATTGCTGTTCCACAATATTTTAGTAAGTAATTCATTTGCCCATCTTTACCTGCTGCTTTTCTGTTCTGTTCTGCAGGTTTTCAAGTATTTTTCGAACTTCCTGTACATTTATATATGTAAGTTCTTCATTCGTGGCAATTTCTGGTGTTTCCGGTGCTAGCGTCGTTTGTTCTTCCTCTGCATAGAGCTGTTTTAGGTAGTCAATCCACTTAATACTTTCCTATGTGTTTTGGTTCTATTCATTTCTTTACATCCGTTCTTTGACCTCTTATGAAGCACCATATTTCCTTTTGCAGATGATAAAAATCATGTTCCATTTCTTTCGAAAAGCGTTCCCAGTGATTATATTTATTTTTCTTACAAGTGCATGTGTTTCGTTTCTAATTGTCTTGTAATTATGGTATGCCTCTTGTGTTTTGGTTGACATGTATTTCAGGTAAGCTTTTTTCTTTTGTTTACATTGTTCCTTCACTTCTGTACAAAACCATGGAGTTTTTTGCCTTGGGAACGATTTATTTTTATTTATATTTCTTTCACCAGGAACTTTCTTGGCCGAGGCTAAGATATTAGACTTGATTTTTGCCCAGCTTTCTTCGACTCCATCACTTTCTGTGATATATGTGTTTCTGCTTTTTTCAGTTATTTTTTTTTGGAATAGGTACCTTGTGAAGTGATCCTGTAAGCTTTCGACTTTTATCTTTGTGGTGTATTCTGGTGTTTTGTTATCATATATATGTGTTATCATAGATGTTTGTCCTTTACTGTTTTCAAAAGTGTATTTGTATTGTTCTTTGTGAGGGGAAAATGTATTATTTATACGTATTTTGTTTATGTTGCAGAGGTCCGTCAGAAGGTCTCCGTTTTCATTATATCGCTGTTTTATTTCTGGAACTATATCATTGCCAACACAGGAGTTAGAATCAGCCATAGTGATTATATATTCGTAATTTGGGGTCTCGTTTATTACAGTCTGAAGGTGTTGGTAGAAGTTTTCCATGTGGTGATATCTCTGTTGTTCTCTGGTGCATGTATTGCTATCACATTCAGAGATTTGACATTCAGTTTAATTTTGCACTTACTATTCTTTCAGAGATATATTTACATTCTTGTAATTGGTGTAAAAATTTTCTGTGTACTAATAGGGCGACTCCTTCTTTGGCTCTGGTTTCTTTAGCAACACCACTGTAAATCATCAGATAGTCATCTAGCTCTAGCATAATTTGAACCTTTCCTTTTTTCTTCGTCTCTTGTATTGCACATATGTCTATATTTTTTTCTTCCAGCTCTTTTGTAATTTCCTTCTCTCTTGTGTTTAGAGACTTTACGTTCCAAGTACCGATGCGAAGTATATTTCTTATTTTTCATCAATTCGTTGTTCTCTTTCTCGAGTTAGTCGTCGTAATGAAATTATTCCTGTTCCGAGGAATAGTCCTGTTTCTATGAGCTGTACGGTTTTAAAATCTATCAGTAGGGTGCAAACCTGGCTGTAGACCCCCTCCTCCTTTATCCGGACTTGGGACCGGCAACAGTTCTGTCGAGCTACTCGATCCACCCAACAAAACTGCAGGCGAAGCTCTCACATAATAGTAATAGTTACATTTATTAGAGTCTAGTTAACAAATGCAGAAATAAATCTAAAAAACATTGCACGGGCTATTGCATTTTAAACTAAAATGAATTATTTGTTATAACCAACTATACGAATATACCTAACTGTGTAATGCATTTAAATTTGCAAATTTGAAAGTCATTTCCTGCTATAAATGCAATGACTATCTGCATAAAATACCCATGTAAGCGTAATAGAAATGGATGGATAAGTTGAATATTAAAACTACTATTATACGCGACTCAACCGACATACACATTCTTTCAAAGGCGTTCAAGGTCAAGTACCGGCTCTATGGGCAGTCTTTAGATATTTTTAGAAATAATTTTTCTACTTAACGAAGTCTTACCGCTATTTATGTATGGCAGTATGTATGCGTATGGAGCATTAAAATGAATAGCCCAACTATTATTCCCTTACCAGATTTATTAAAAAACACAAAAATATGTAAACATTTTCGGCGTTCTACATTTGCTATCTATATTATACCGAGTGTGTCAAAAGAAGCGGGATGGTCGAATATTTTGCGAAATTTACATCGAATCAAAAAACTGAAAAACACGTATTCAATCTAATAGCTAATGAAATCTATCTAAAACTACAAAGAGATAAAGAAAATAACCAAAATGCGATCGAAAACTATGTGGCAAAAAGAAGGGAAGTGAAAAGAATTTGCAGAAAAAAGAAAAGAGAACAGCTAGAAAAGCAATTGAAAAACATAGAAGAAGCCTACATAAACAAAGAGGTAAAGAATTTCTACCAAGAAGTTAAGAAATTCAGAGAAACTACACAGAATAATCCACAGTATTGCAGAAACAAAGAAGGTTTACTTCTAGGTGAAACAACAGAAAAATTTAACAGATAGGCGGAATATTTCGAAGATCTATTAAATACAGACCAACAAGAGGAACTTAAGGGGAAATGAGAATTTCTAAGAAGATGAAGAAGGGACGTGCCAGGAACCAACTTTGAATGAAGTCAAAGAAATAATAAGAAACTTAAAAAAATAACAAAAGTGGAGGAGGAAGTAGTGGTATGCCACGTGAGATTTTTAAGAAAGGTGGCAAAAGATTGAAGGAAAGGATATTTCATTTGACACTAATAATTTGGCAAAAGGAAGAAATGCCGAAACAATGGAATACCTCTCATATTTGTCCTATGTATAAAAAAGGAGACAAAACGGAGTGCGAAAACTATAGAGGTCTAGCACTATTAGAAGTAGTCTATAAAATACTTGCAAAAATTATTAGGAAAGGATTGATAAAATATGATAACAAAGTGATTGTAAAATACCAGGGAGGTTTTAGACCAGGAAGAACAACTACTGATCAAATAAGTATGTTAAAATTAATATAAAATAATAGCTACGAACAAAACTTAGGATTACATCTGCTATTTATCGATTTTAAACAAGCATATGACTCCCTAAATCGAAAGATGCTACATTAAACCATGAGAACATTATAAATACCAGAAAAACTATGCCCAGTAAAAAGGCTAGTGAGAATGACGCTTAAGAACACGATAAATAGGGTAACAATGGAAGGAAGTTTTTTAAGATAGTTCACAGTGAATAGAGGTTTAAAACAAGGGGATTCGCTATCAACGAATTTATTCAACCTAGTATTAGAACAAATCGTAAGAGAATCAAATATGAGCACAAACAGGACTATTTTCAATAGCAGGGAACAGTGCATAGCGTACTCGGATTACGTGGTGATACTAGCGAGAACAAAAAAAACATTTAGAAAAAGTTTTCCAGAAATTTGAAGAAGCGAAAAGATACTAATTATTAATAAATGCTTCGATGTTACGTGTTCTCTACTCTTCTTTATGGCTTGGAAGCGTGGATACTTAAACAAGTCCATCTGAATAAGTTGGCCGCCTTTGAATTTTGGTGTTACAGAAGAATCCTACGAATATCATGGTTTCAATCGGATGGTATGGTAGAACGAATGAATAGGACAGTTGGCAAGTATTTGACAAAGATGATGTCCGATCATCAGCGAGATTGGGACCAATATCTTCCGTTCTTCACAATGGCCTACAGATCTGCTGTTAACGAATCAATAGGCCAGACACCAGCCAGAGTATTATTCAGACGCGAGATGCGACTCCCATGTAATCTAGAGTTTGGCTGCCGACCTGAAGAGAATGTAGCAGGTGAAGATTATGTGATCGAACTACGAAGAAGAATGGACAATGTACATGAGTTGGTCCATTCCCATCTTCAGATCGCTAGCGACCGAATAAAGCAACGGTACGATACGCAAGCCGAAAAGGGGTGCTTTAAGAACAACGACAAAGTCTGGCTCCATAATCCCAAGAAGCAAAAAGGTTGTTCTCCCAAGTTGCAGCAGTTTTGTGAAGGTCCATACGTCATTATGGAGAAGATCAACGATGCCATCTACCGAATAAGCAAGATTCCGAGGGGAAAGCCGATGATAGTACACCATAACCGGCTGGCGTCTTTCGAAGGTGACCACGACGTAGATGAAGAAGTGGAAATAAACCAAGTCCAAGATGTGTCTGACCTCACGTTTGAGGAATTCATTGGGGCCTATGGAGGCACCGGTAAAGCAAGACATGGTGTTACCACTGAAGAAAAGCAAGATCTACTCGCGCTTCCAGATGACTACTCACTGGCCCTTACTATCCCGGCCATTATCAAAGACGCACCAGGGTTAGCATCCGTTTTTCGAAGGAACTTCGGTAGAGTTGGAGAATTTCAATGCCAAGTGCCAGCTCCCGGGAAAGTTTTGAAACTCCAAGATGCATCACGTTACCTTTTCTACCTGGTAACAAAAGACACTGCCCGTGACCAACTTACCTACCGAGATGTATGGGAAGCCTTACTTCAATTGAGAGAGCACTTACTAGAGTCCGACGTGCAAAAGTTAGCCATGCCGAAGTTAGAGTGCCGCCAATTAGATTGGAGGGTTATCCGAAGTATGGTGGAGGAGATCTTTAAAGACACCGAAGTCCAGGTGTTAGTCTGTTGTAATCCGCATAGTTAATGGTGCGGAGAGAAAACCGTCCCTTGTCATTTTTATACAACTAGAAGTTGTAAAAGAAGGTCCAGTTGCTGATACCAACATACCGTTCCAGTTCCAGTCCCGACAAGGTTCCAGGAGGAACCATCTTTTAAGAGGGGGGCAATGTTACGATAAATAATGACGCATAATATGACTCAAAACTGTAAACATGTTTTTCTAATAAGTATTTTTCTAGTAGGCAATATTCAAGGGATCCCTACGCTAAAACCAGTTCCATGGCGTTCGAGATCATTCAGCAAGTGTCGCCGACCGAATTCGAGTAAGTTCGCCACTCAGCTGAAAGACCGGTCTGCCTTCCATTCTGTTCAACAGGAATCGCCGGAATTCTCGATTAACGGCATTTTATATTTAAAGAGGGAATTTTATTGAGAACAGTTAGTCTGAAAATAACATCGCATCGAGTTTTTAAAAGGTAACGCACGTATTGTAATAAATGTAAATAAATTATATAATTATTAGTGTGAAATAAATTAGTTATATTGTACAAATAAAGACTTTAAATATACTTGTAAGTATTATGAGTGTAGAACCTTTGATAATAAATAAAGACAATAATTTAGATTAATAAAAATATTACAAAAAGAACTACTACCAATCTGCTTCAGCTGCTCTGATCCACTGACCGTTAAATGTATCCTACTTTAATGTATATAAATAGAATAGAAATATGCTTTATTGTCACTAAAAATTGTACAATTTTATGGACAAAGCTTACAAAAAGTCAGAAAAATAACAACAATTTAAAATTTACTGAAATTACATAAATCGTCAATATCACAAAATAGAAGATAATAAAATATACAATCCATTGCAAAATTTAAATAAATTGGAAATTGCATAATAAAACCTTACGAACTAATAAGTATAAGTTGCTCCATGTGATGCCCAAATATTTATAAAAATACTTTAGTTACTTGTACATAAACGTACTGTAATTTCTTAGCTATTCGTTAAGACACTCTTCCACTGAATAATATGGTCTTTCAGACAGATAGGCTTTTGTCATTTTACGGAACCTGGAACTAAGGAAAGAAGTTGCAGATTTAAGTTGCAAAGAGAGATAATTGTATAATTTTTTTTGCCGAATATAATATAGATTTCTTTGCTAAATCAGTGGACAGGATCGGTAAATACACATCAAAGATTGAATTTCTGGTGGAGTAGTCATGATAAGGTCTTGCTGTGTAGGTTACTGAGGTAGGTGTTAACGAATTAATCAAACAGTTTCTAAAATATATAAAGAGGGAAGAGTTAAAATCCCGTGATTTTTGAAGTAGCTTCTACAATGTATTATTCTACTGAGGCCAAAAAGATACGGTATTGCTCTTTTTTGTAATTTAAAAATAACATTAGATTGGGCAGCTGTACTAGAACCCCAAAAAGGAAGACCATATCGAAGATGAGATTCGGAAAAAGAAAAATATGTTAAGATGCTAAATTGATTTCCTTCGAAACAGATCTTATTGCATAGCAGGCTAACGCTAGTTTCTTACTTAACAATTCTTTATGAAGGGACCATTTAAGGTTGTTGTCTATAAAAATTCCAAGAAATTTTACAGAATCAACGATACTGATCTGGCTATTATTAAGAAGCAAGAGTTGAAGATCTCCTTTATAGAATAATGCTGCTGTCTTATGTATGTCTTATTGTTGCATGAAGAGTTGCAATAGTAGAGTTCCTCCAGGTGATACTGGTATCATCAGTAAAAAGAAAAACTTTTTCATCGATTTTTAAGTTAGTGATGTCATTTATAAAGATAAGGAAAAGTAGAGGACCCAAAACTGAACCTAGTGGTACTCCACATACAATGCTTTTGTGGAGTCAGTATAATTTGCTCTAACTAGTTGTTTCCTATTCCTCAAGTAAGATTGGTACCAATTCAAAGAAATACCTCGAATTCCGTAGAAATTTAGTATTTTTATCAAAATGTCGTGATTTGCACAATCAAAAGATTTGGCATAGTCACAAAAAACGGTGGCAGTGTAAAGATTATTGTTTAGTGCTTGATAGACCTCATATAGTATAGAAAACATAGCAACACTGGTACATTTATAAGATAAAAAGCCCAACTTACTCTGTGATCAAATGTTGTTTTTAACGAGAAAGGACACAAGTCCGGCTTTTATAATTCATGTAAGAAAGATTCCACGGAATTGCAGACGATGATCTCAAAACAGGTCTTATCAAACAACCTTAACAGTGGTAACCTATTTAAAAATGAATCAATTGATTCTATTTAATAATATTTCTTGTTTTTGTTATATCCACTATTAACCCTACGCGGTTGATGTTATTTTGTGTTAAAAAAAAACAATGGTGATCTTCCAAACTCTATTTGCTTGTTAAGAAAAAAGTAAGTTAATTTCTAAAATTCAAAGTTTATTTTTTGCTTTTGTTGTTGTTGTTTATTGTTTAGGTACAATTTTAAAATACTAATTAAGTTTGATTTTCTGTAATTAAATGATTGGCGTATGTGAAATAGGTCTTTCCGTTGGCAACCTACTCGTAATGGATGGACCATAGATATTTACTATTGTGAATTACACTATTATTAAATTAAACACACGACACCAAGAAATTTTTCTTAATAATTCGGCTTGTTTATTTTCAGAGAAATTTGTGTTGAACAAAAATTTAATTCCCAAGTACGCTATAAAATTTGTCCTTTGCCAATATTTTTATTATAAACTAAGAAACAAATTGAATCGAAATATTTTCTCGACAGAGAGAGCCAGAAACATACAGTCTTTACAAGTGAATGCATTAAAGTGAAATGATTAAAAAGTTTTTGGCAAAGTTTCGATCCGCCATAATTGTTGATTTATTCAATTGGGGTAAACCCACTTAAAGTTTAATAAATTGCTTGGTGATATTGTTGGTCGAGCCAGTAATTGTACAAGTGTAAGTGCGGTAATTTCGTGTCCGTAAAAAGTGCCAGCTGAGTTGTGGTTAGTGCTTCGAGCTTTTTAAGACTTTTCGATACATTATCGAACCTCCATTACCATTACTGCAAGTATTTCTTTGTAATTTATTTTGGTTAGTTAGTTTATATTATTTGTCTCATTTAATATTATATCCATACTCCATGTAACGAAGCTGTCGTTACACAAAAAAATTTCAAATCGTCTTTGCTATTTTATAAAAATTGTATGTAATTCTCTTTTAGAAATTCTAGTACTGTATCTATCCACTTTTTTTAATTCAGTACTTTATATTTAATTTTTTGTACCATTATTAGCATTGACAAAGCAAAAGCATTGAAAGTATTATTCAAAGTACTGAGAATTCTGAAACATGGCGTAATGTTAATAATAATCTGTATTTAAATTTTGTAGAATTTGACGATCTCTCTATGCAGGATTGATTGTTCGCAATTTAAATAATAAATTCTGATTACATGAAACATTAAATTGCAGAATAGTAAACAAAATTTTTGAAACCATTGGGCACGTTATGCTGAATTTAAATAATACATCTCTTACTGCTGGTAGAATTCCGAATTAATATTTTAAAAATAAGTACTATGACCCCTGTACAAAAAATACTTAATATAAAAGCTGAAGAATTCCGACCAATCAATATTTTACCTTTTATAGAAAAACTATTAGAAATTGCTGTTTATGACCAATTATTAGAACATATAACAAAAAATAAAATTTTAATTAATAATCAATCAGGTTTTCGAAAACAATTCTTCTGTAAATAGTGTTACAAGTTACATTATGTCACACGAAGGGTAATTTAGATAAAAATAAGTACGTATTTCTTGATTTAAAAAGAGCTTTTGAGACTATCGATAGGACAATATTGATTTCTAAACTTAAACAATATGGAGGTACAGTAATTATGTGGTTCGAAAATTATTTAGAACATCGCAAACAGAATGTGCGTTTAAAGACCAATTGTCATCTGAAGTGGATATTACTTAATACAGGGATTCCTTTCTATAACAGCTCGAGAAATACCGGATCGGTTTGGGTAATTTTGATTTTAAAATATTTGTATAAATATCTGTATAAAATATGCTCCGTGCGTAGACGATAAGAAAGCTATGCTTCAACGTTATTAAAATATAATGATAATCAAAATGAAGTGATTAAATGTAAATACAAAATAATAATGAAAATGTTAATGATGATTAAATTCTATTTTATATTTCACAAATTTTGAGAATTATTACTAAAGTCATTAAACAAAATTTTCAAAGAAAAAATTCAGATTATTCAACCTTTAAAGAATTTAAACGTGTGGTATTATTATAAAAAAAATATTAACAATTCAGTAATAAGCAGATATGAAATTTCATTAACCACATCTCTTTTGTTATTGGTCCGATTGGAGCGTGTGATACGTTCAATGAAAGGGAAGGATATCACGAATATATTAGGATAAAAGAAACAAACAAGGCTACTACCAAAAGAGCACTACATCGTGTCTTCGTTATTAATGAAAGTATAGTTACATACGAGATGTGATAGGACACTATGGATAAAAATAGATTTACTATAAGACAAATTTTGATTTATTGACTTACAGAAGGCCTCAAGCTGAGTACAAAATAAACAACTGATCGAATCCTACCATGCGACATAGCAAATAAAAGGGGAGGATATAACGAATATATTCAGATAGAAAAAACAAACAAAGAGACTACCAAAAGGGCACCACACATCGTCTTCGTTATTAATGAACGTATATCGACATACGACATATCACATGATACTATGGATGATTATAGACATATTTGCTTTATATATAAAGCATAAGGTAAATTTGCTGTATTGACCTGAAAAAGGCCTCTGACTGATTACAAAATAAACAACAAATAATACTAGCATATGACACATTAAATTAAACGTGAGACATATAGCACATATAAGGTATATAGTGTGCCATCAATATACATATATATATATATATATATATATATATATATATATATATATATACAGGGTATGGTAAAAGATGATGATCTCGGATCAGAAGTGCACCAGATCATACTTTATACTTACTTGGATTATATGCAAAAAGTTTATTGTTTTGAAAATTAATGACTGACTGTAGATGACAATTGATTGGATGTTACTAATAATGGATATATATATATATATATATATATATATATATATGTTGTTATGATGTTTTGTTTGTGTATATTTTTATGATCAATGAGTGTTTTTAAATAACATATATAGGGTTTTTATCGCGGTTCTCAAAGAATTAGTTTGTAAGTACTTTTTAAAATTATCTTTATTATAATTACTATGAAACACCCATATATACTTAATATAGACAATTTTAAACAAACAACAAATCTTTAAATTGAAATTCTTATGACACTAATTAAATTATATTAACAAAATTTGGTACCTTTCTGTCACTGAATGCCTAAATGAAACTGTTTTCCAAAATAAAGATTTTAATCACCACTCAATGTCTTCGTTGTTAGCCTCAGTTATTTTTCTTTTCGTAAACTTGCATTGCCAAATACACCACAATGTTTTAATTATCAGCTTCTACCATTTTAAAATATTGTTCTTCTTACTAGCATTTATAAATCGGTAAATATTCTTCCCCTTTTAATTGCTTTTTTCGTTTATTCTTCTTTCTAATAATCTAATACTCTCTTCCAATCTCCATTCACCATATACATAATATAATTTTAATCTTCAACTTATATTCTCTTCCAATCTCCAATCACCATATATATAATATAATTTTTAATCTTCAATTAATACTCTCTTCCAATCTCCAATCACCATATACATAATATAATTTTTAATCTTCAATTAATACTCTTTTAATTCTATACTTTCCAATCACTGATTACTATCTTAACTGACCATACTGAACTTACTGACCCCTATACTGAACTTACTGACCAACTATCTACTGACTCCCTTGAATCCAAATCACATCATATTTATATCATTTTAAATGTTCACGAATATTCTTGAAAGAAAATATATTCGAATCCTTCTATTTCATAGACATTACAATGTTCGCGAAGATTCTACTGCGAACAAAGGTTAAATTCTTTCTATTGACGTCTTATTTTATCTTCTTCTTCTTCTTCAGTGCCTTATCCGGTCCGGATATTGGCGATCATCAAGGCTATCATGGTTTTGTTGACTGCTCTGCGAAACAGCTCCGCTGAGGTCATCCCAAACCATTGTCGGAGATTTTTCAACCACGAGATACGACGGCGTCCCGGTCCTCTTCTGCCAAATACTTTACCCTGCATTACAAGTTGAAGAATTCGATATTTTTCTTCGTTCCGCATCACGTGGCCGAGGTACTCAAGCTTACGTTGTTTAATTAAATTAAGCACTTCTTTTTCTTTTGTCATGCGCTGTAGGACCTCAACGTTGGTGACATGGTCCACATAAGATATTTTTAGTATCCTTCTGTATATCCACATCTCGAAGGCTTCGATTCGTTTTTCAGTGGCTTGCGTCAGTGTCCAGGCTTCAACTCCATATAGTAATACTGGAAGAACGTAGCACCTCACTATCCGCATCTTGGTTCCCAAACTGAGATCACTGCAGCACAGCAAGGATCTCAACTTAATAAATGTAGACCGTGCCATTTCAATTCTGGATCTAATCTCTTGAGCGTAGTCCCATTGTACGTTGAGGGTAGTTCCAAGGTAAGTGAATCTGTCGACTCTCTGGATCTCTTCGCTACCTGCCATTAGTGCCCCGGGATCTAAATTTGTACGGCTGACAACCATGAATTTAGTTTTCTTAATATTAAGGTTCAGTCCGTATGATACGCTCACAGTTCGCACTTGGTCTAGTAAGGCCTGCAGATCGTTTAGGCTGGTTGCTAGTAACACAGTGTCATCGGCGTAGCGGATATTATTGATGTATTCACCGTTCACTCGGATTCCCATGTCTAGGTTTGTGAGGGCTTCATTAAAAATCCCCTCAGAGTATATATTGAAAAGAGTCGGCGATAGCACACATCCTTGCCTTACTCCTCGCATGATCTTCACTTGGTCGGTCAGTTGGTCTTCGACCTTGACTTGAGCACGCTGGTTCCAGTATAAATTCATGATGATCCGTCTTATTTTATATTTCTCGATAATTCTTTTTTATTCTATCTAGAAAACTACTATTCTAACTAAAATTCTATCGAGACTTTTATGGAAAGTTAGGCTTTTCAGATCAGAATATAAACTTATATATAAATTACATCTTAAATTAATAAATAACCCTATTTTTTAATCCATAGCTATTTATAAAAGTTCCTACGACTAAATTCACTTCAGTGTATACTTGGTTGCCTACAAAGATGGCGTATTCAAATATATTTATAATATCATAATTATGTGTCACAAAATTTCGTCAACATTTGAGGAGCCATCAAATACCATTGACGTACATTCAATGGTCCATTTTTTCTTGAATCTTCAAACTTGGTTTCAGTCACTACATATTGCGTGCTTAGTATCATGACTCAAAGATACTGTTATGTTTTTATTAATTCTAATTTATTTATTATTTATTTATTAAAGGTTCTATTTATAACACTCACAAATTTATTAAAGTCTTTATTACTAATTTATCTTAATTACACAATTTATTATAATTCGTGCGTTACAATTTAAAACGCGGCGCGAATCTTCAGAAACTAACTGTTCTCCAAATAAAATGTCCCATTTATATAAAATGCCGTTATCTAGAAGGGTCTGGCAATGAGTCGATGACCTTCCCCATAAGAACGGGATCCCATCGAATAGACAAGAACGAAGGACTGGTCTTTCGGCGAATTTAATAGTAAAAGTCGGTCGACAGCTGAAACTGGTTTTTCAACTGAGCGCCGAAATAACTAGAACAGAAAAGAATTAGTCATAATATATTTACAGTTTTGATTCATGTGACACGTCAGTATTTATCGTAACATTGCCCCCCTCTTAAAAGATGGTTCTTCCTGGAACCTTGTCGGGACTGGAACTGGAACGGTATGCAGGTATCGGCAACTGAACCCTCTTTTACAACTTCCAGTTGTATAAAAATGACAAGGGACGGTTTTCTCTCCGCACCAGTAACTATGCGGATTGCAACAGACTAACACCTGGACTTCGGTGTCTTTAAAGATCTCCTCCACCATACTACGGATAACCCTCCAATCTAATTGGCGGCACTCTAACTTTGGCATGGCTAACTTTTGCACGTCGGACTCTAGTACGTGCTCTCTCAATTGAAGTAAAGTTTTCCATACATCTCGGTAGGTAGGTTGGTCACGGGCAGTGTCTTTTGTTACCAGGTAGAAGAGGTAACGTGATGCTTCTTGGAGTTTCAAGGCTTTCCCGGGAGCTGGCACTTGGCATTGAAGTTCTGCAACTCGACCAAACTTATCTTATCTCTGGCCTGTTGATTCGTTAACAGCAGATCTGTAGGCCATTGTGAAGAACGGAAGATATTGGTCTCAGTCTCGCTGATGATCGGACACCATTTTTGTCAAATACTTGCCAACTGTGATATTCATTCGTTCTACCATAACATCCGATTGCGGATGATATGCGGAAGTTCTTGTTTTCTTCATGCCTAGTCTATCAGATATTCTTTGGAATAGATCGCTTTCGAAGTTCCTGCCGTGGTCACTATGGATCTCTAAAGGCACTCCAAATCGGCTGATATATTCTTGGATCAACTTATCTGCAAAGGTGGCGGCCTTCTGGTCTGGAAGTGCGTAAATCTCGACCCACTTAGTGAAGTAATCCATTACTACCAACATGTACTTGCCTCCATTTTCACTCTCTGGAAATGGCCCAGCGATGTCCAAAGCTATTCTTTCAAACGGGCTTCCAACATTATATTGTCTCATAGGAGCTCTCCTTTTTCGGTAAGGCCCGTTACTCGTAGCACAAATAGTACATTTCTTACACCAGTCTTTTACGTCGTCGGAACTTTTCATCCAATAAAACCGTTCCCGAATTCGCTGAAGGGTTTTCTTTACACCAAAATGCCCTCCTGATGGACTGTCGTGTAACTGACAAAGTACTTCGGCTATTCTGCTCTTTGGGATCACCAACTGTCTTCTCTTCTCTGAACCGTCATCATTTTCCAGTACTCGTTTAAGCAAGCCATCTTCCAGGATAAATGAGTCCCACTGGGCCCAATACGTCTTAACTACTGAGCATAGGTTTGATATTTCTTGCCAAGGTGGTCGACGGTTTTCCTCTTTCCATTTTCGAATTTTCTGGACAACTGTATCTCTCTCTTGTTCTTCCTTTATTTTGGTAGGCCTCCAGTCGTCGTTGACCGTCGTTGTTCTTAGCACTGCTGCTTCCTTGGATTCCGTTTTGTTGCAGTGGGAACACTCTGCTGGACATGGACGTGGCTAACTCCGGCCCGGTGCTCAATCTTGAAATCGTATTCTTAGAGTCGTTCGATCCGTCTGGCTATCTGACCCTCTGGATTCTTAAACTGCATCAACCATTTAAGAGCGGCATGGTCGGTTCGGATTAAAAACTTCCTTCCATAGAGGTATTGATAGAAGCGCTCTACTGATTTAACTACTGCTAGAAGTTCTCTTCTCGCGACGCAATAATTCCGCTCAGGTTTTGAAAGAACTTTAATAAAATATCGGAGGACTCGTTCCTGTCCTCCTTGAATCTGAGACAGCACTAGTCCAATTCCCACATTACTTGCATCTGTATCTAAGATGAACTCTCCTTCTGGCCGTGGATACCCTAAAATTGGTGCTGTTATTAAATGCTTTTTCAAGGTCTCAAAGCCATTTTGGCAGTCTGTATCCCAGCGGTAATCTCTTGCTTCCTCTGTGAGTCGCGTTAATGGCTTAGCGATATCTGCAAACTTCTTAATAAACCTTTGGTAGTAAGTATATAGTCCAAGAAAACTTCTCACTTGATGTTTGTCCGTTGGTACTCGCCATTCCTTAATGGAATCAATTTTTTCCTTATCCACGGCCACTCCTTCTTTGCTGACTATATGACCTAGATAATTGACTTTAGCTTGAAATAACTGGCACTTCTTGGGGTTTAACATCGATTGGGCAGCTTTAAGTCGATTAAAAACGTTTTCTAAATTCTTCAGATGATCTTCAAATGTCTCCCCCAAGACGATTATGTCATCTAGTTAAACCAGGCATGTTTTCCAAGATAATCATCTTAACACATTTTCCATAAGCCTCTCAAATGTCGCAGGAGTATTACAGAGTCCAAATGGCATAACGTTGAATTGGCACAATCCAGATCCTGTGGTGAAGGCTGTCTTCTCTTTATCTACTGGGTACATTTCTACCTGCCAGTATCCAGACTTTATCTAGTATCTTGACTCAAAGATACTGTTATGTTTTTATTAATTCCAATTGATTTATTATTTATTTATTAAAGGTTCTATTTATAACACTCACAAATTTATTAAAGTCTTTATTACTAATTTATCTTAATTACACAATTTATTATAATTCGTGCGTTACAATTTAAAACGCGGCGCGAATCTTCAGAAACTAACTGTTCTCCAAATAAAATGTCCCATTTATATAAAATGCCGTTATCTAGAAGGGTCTGGCAATGAGTCGATGACCTTCCCCATTAGAACGGGATCCCATCTAATAGACGAGAACGAAGGACTGGTCTTTCGGCGAATTTACTAGTAAAAGTCGGTCGACGGCAGAAACTGGTTTTTCAACTGAGCGCCGAAATAACTAGAACAGAAAAGAATTAGTCATAATATATTTACAGTTTTGAGTCATATGACACGTCATTATTTATCGTAACAATACTTTCGAAATATATCGTAATTTTGTTAGTGGGCATCGTTATAATATATAAATTTCGGTATCCATAAATTCTTTCCGTTCCAAACATAAAGTTCTGAAATTATTGCACTATATGTTGTGCATTAAATTTGAATTTTCTCAATAAAATTCACCGAATTACAATTTTTATTGCTAGACGTCTAAAATCCATCATCGCATTCAGAAATGCATTACATTTTTGAATGCGACAGCGAGAAATATATTCAACAGTACCTGCCAAATTACTTGGTTACCCTATGTGTAATGTATTAAACAAATTATCTTGGTTCATTTAAATGCGTATGCAGGGGCGACAAGAGACATCTCTGCCGTACTTCTCTTAATTAAATGCCTTTTGCAAATAAATAAAACAACAGTACATGTCTACAGATATATCTTTGAGCAAGTACGTTCATCTAAAACAATGCCTCTCTCGTTCCAAGCTAGTTACAGAAAGCAAACTGTGAGCAACACTCTATAACAATTTCTATCTATAAAGCTCTGTAAATTTAGATATGCTCACTTTTAGTGTTATATTTCAAACAATAACAAATAATGTAAAAAGTACGATTAAGTTTATGCATAAAATATCCGTTTTTTCTTTGCTTATATGTACATTAATTGAATTTCGAACGAATTTGATAAGCTACAGGAAAAAATCAATCAGTACCCAAGTTTTCAATACGGACCAACACCAAAATTAATATTCGCGCTCATCAATCAACGCCGAAATTAATCTACGGTAGATTGAATATATACAAAAAATTGCAGATGCGCTTTTGCAATTTTAAATTCTTTAAAGTATACGGTGTGGCATCTGAGGACTGTGATTGATTGCGTATATACTTACATCGGTCACTTTACAAAGCAAACACGTGCATTTTTTAATAAAATAAAAAAAGTAAATGGACCATTGTTCATTAATAAGTGCTAAGAAAATGAATAAGGAGGAATTCAGAACGTACAATTAAAATACCAGTAATCAAAACACATTAAAATTTGCTCAATTTGTCCGCTACTCGCCATATTTCCGAGAAAGCTTGCTTCAAATGAAATATTATACATTTTGCTATGAGAGTACAAAGTATCCTTAAAGACATTTATCATCAATTTAATCATCAATAATAATTTATAAATTCTTTAAGAGTAAGCTAGAGCTAGACACGTCAAGGCAAATTTTTATTTTCTAGAAAATTTGTGTATTAGACAGGGTATTGTTTTTGTAATATTTGCTAGAAATTTATATGTAAAAACGAACGAACTTAAATAAAAGTTTGATAACAATAAGGAAATATTTATTTTTACATTTCTACAAGTTTTATATAAATCCATCTAAAATGCAATAAAAACGTTCACTGTATAGTATGACCTCCTTTATGAAATATTAAATGCAGCATTGTATCTTCTCCATCACCCAGCCCTTTGCGTCAACTGCTAAACATAGGCCTCCCTTATTTTTGTCAATTTTGCTCTATCTTGAGCACTTTTCATCCAATTTCTTGACATTTTCTTGAAATCGTCGAAATATTTTTCCACTAGCTCTACTTCGTTGTCTCCAATATTGATATTTCCGCTAGGTACTAGGTTTGTCATGAATTTTATTTTGGAGATGTTTATTTTAAGACCCACACTGGCACACACTAACTGAAGTTCATGTAGCATTGTACATATCTCCTTGAGGTTGTCCGAGAACAAAACTATGTCGTCTGCGAATTTCAGTTGTTAAATTTCTACCGTCAATGTTCAGGCCTTTCTCTTCTCAGTTAAACTTTTTACAAGCATATTCTGGTAGTGCGGTAAACAATTTAGGCAATAAGGTATCACGCCGACAGTTAAAAAAGTGTTACCAACTTACATTTCTATACCTCAAAAAAAAAAAACCCTTTATTACTCGATATGCATTTACTCTCAAAAAACCTTGAAGTTAAACGATAATAGTTCTTCCGCGATGCTAGTCATGGACTTCATGAGCTGCTTCTAGACTTGAAACTGCTACAGGGTTTCGTCAAACTCTCAGTTTTCTTGATTCTTGAGTTTAGGGGGACATCAAATTGCGACTTGTTTAATAAACAGGTATGTTCAGGTATGTTCCTGAGCACATCCCATTTTAGCTTTCCGATTTCCATCTAAAATTCGAGGAACTCTATCATGAATATTAACATTCATCTTCATAAAGGCTGAGGAGTGTTTCGAGCGTTCTTAGAACGTCTGATGTATATATACTATACAGAAGCGGTGATAAAACCGCTTTTCCTGGTATTCCCCAGCTTCCAGGACTCCGTGTTCAGATAGAACTTGTCCTATATGGACCCTGAACCTATCTGAATTTAAAGATATGAAGCCCATAATTCTGCTGTATATATTTTATACAGAAGCGGTGATAAGATCACTCCCCGTGGTATTCCAGCTTCCGGGACTCCGTTTTCAGATATGTCGTTACTTGTCGTATATGTACCCTGAACCTATCAGAATTTAAAAATAGGAAGCCCATAATTAAATACTTATTATATAAAGGGAGTTGGTTAGTAGTTGCCGAGTATATTGCACTATGCTGTTCTAGTTGTGATGATTTTAAGGAAATTGGAAAAATAAAATTGAGAAAATGGGAAATAGCCAAAATAAGGGATCTCGTATGACATCAGAAATTTAAGGCATTGGTTTGGGAATTTGTACCAAGGTATTGAAAAGAAGACGAAAAAAAAAACAATTTATTTAATTTTACTCAATTTTATATGGCAAACCCATAGCATTATAATATTAACCATTTATTTTATATAGCACAAGCCGATATGAAAGCCATCACGATAAAACCAATAATATAAAATACCTATTACAATTGTTTATATTTCAAGATCAAAGAAATTAATATACCATATCTAATTTTAAATTCGTAATAAAATCAGCATTATAAAATGTGTAAATGTACGTTACCAAAATATTTAAATGCTTATTAAAACAAAATTCAACTAAACCAAACAACTTAATGATTGCTAAATGCTGTAATAAATTAACAGACCCAATTCATTCTTTCAACAACCATTTATTTTTCTAAAATTCGATTAATGCCTTTGGTAAATAGTATCTTTGCATCTTTATTATTTTTCTTCTATTTTTAGACTAAACTTTGTGGTTTCTATAATAATAATTTATTATATCAAACTTAGGTATAGGAATAGTTACCATGACGTGAAGAATATTACTTCTGATGAATAAATATATGTAATTGAAGTGATGTAAATAATTAGAATCAGCAATTTTTTAGATCGTGTAATGAAGAAACCTAGAGCAAGTATGACTTGATTAAAATATAGAGAATGTTTTGTGTAAAACGTGAGGTCGCTGGTTAAATGAATTAGAATACTAACGAAAAAAAAATGAAATAATTTGATTGTGAATAAATTAGCAATTAATTTTAGTATTACGAAAAATAGTTGGCTTAACTCATTGCTGTTATCTGTACAAAGAAAAAAACACTTTGAAATATGGTGTATTATTCGTAGCAAGCAGTAGAATAGTAGCATCTTTGCGTTGTGACGCAAGGGACGCCGAGGCTCAAAAAAGGGACGTCACCGAGAAACTGGAGATGTTTTCCGTACACTGTCTCGATTTAAAGTGTCCTTTCTTGGTATAAAATAGTCAGAAACACTCTGACCACCCTTCTTTTTGTAGGTGGTCCGTAGGTTCGTGGGGCAAGTGCATACCCATAAATCAACTCTATTGTGTGGTGCTTAGAATGGCGATAATTTAAATAAATTGTCACAGAAATTTGATATTTTGTAACGTTGTCTGTGCTTGCGACGTAGTTAGCAAAAATAATAAAGACAAGTTAATTTCTTTGAACTTAAAAACAGGTCACCATGTGCTAACTAGTTTAACAATGAGAACTTACTGAATAGAAGAAAAATAATATACTGTAATCTTTTAAAGTCAATAAGTAGTAAATAGTAGTAGAATAATTAGAAAAAACTTCTAAATTTTCTTCTATCTTGACCACGCTTGCTTTAAATTATATCCTTATTAATGACTTGAGTATATATTATTTGTTCTTTCACTTACAAAAGGCTCATTCGTTTTCTGTCAGTCTACCAATGTCTGATCGTTCTCTTAGATACCTAAATTTCAAAACCTTTCAAGCATTTACATACTCTTTTATTATTTACAGTTTATGCTTTAATACCTTAATATAAATAATTATTAAAAATGTATCTTCCAAGTACACACAGAGTAAACTTTGTAACTTTGTATATAATATCTTGGTACGTTTTTCTGTGGATTCAGGTGTTAAGTGAAGCAGACCTAGTTAAAATAATTTTATTTAATTCACTGGATTACAAAATAAACTCACTAAATAACAAATGAGGACCCTAGAAGTAAAGGGGTATAAGCGTTATTCAATCAACGGTATAAGTGACAAAAAGTAAATTTTGATTAAACGCCGTTCAAAGTTGAACCTTCACTGCAATTGCCATGATTATTTAATGCTAGTTTTTTTTGACCAGTTTAGTAACTATAGGTATTATTATTATTTATAACAAAAACTCATAAATTAATTGACTTTACTCATTTTGGAGCTATTTTTAGGTTGCTAAGTAGCACTTTTAAAAAATGCAACATAAATGTAAATAAATCATAAAGTTTTTATACAAATTTATTTTTCATTATAACACTAATACATAGTTGACTTATGATTCGTCAATATCAGTGTCGTAATGTTGATATAAATCGTCATTTTCGACTTCTGCTTCTTCTGAGTTTGCTAGTTCTCCAGCTTGTTGATCATCATATCGCAGATTTGTGAAGAAGTCATGGTAAACTGTAGGTACGAATTGAGTAACTGTTGAAGATTTGAACATTTAGCTTGCTTAATGAGAGGCCTTATGCCAATCGGTACTTGCAAGAGATCTGGCAGGACAGATTTTTTGTCAGCTCGAGTAGGTCCCATAGATAGCTCACTTAACTCTTCTATGCTACCTCCAGCTGTTTTCTTGCAAAACTGGGTGAAAGGTTTGTCCTACTGAAAATGTAACCATTGCATACTCTGTATTCCGTTTACGCTCTTTTTGAAGTATGGCGCAAGTGTTTGGATATCTAAAAAAATCGTCATTTTTCATCTGTACTGTGAAAAACTTGCTACTTGTAGCTGGTGACCAGCTCCATCCAATCTTGATGTACATACAGGTCCTTTTTGCTTATTTTCCATTTAAAACTCGATCAAACCAAAGTTTTGGTTACACTCAATATAAGAATGACCACTTACGCAAGTGTAAGTATTTTTTCCTTACAGAAATCCCATTATATTTTGTACATTATTTTTAAATTGACACTTCTGAGGAAGATACCTCCTTTTCGGAGTCTTATTTCTAGTGTAGTGGCTTTTGTACCTAGATAATTTATTAATATGCTCTTTTATGATTTCAATTGCCCTTTCAGAAATTTTGTTCGGGGATGATTTCTTTCGTCTTTTATCTATGCATGCCACGCCTGAGGGGACTTTTTTTTAACTTACGTTCAGTTTTTAGGTTACATACATCCATGTCCTTTAAAGCTTAAAAACGAACTCTTCTTAAAAACACTGTAGTTTAATAACAACAAATTAATATTGCTTTAGACAAGCTATAATATTACTACTTATCCAAAATGATAACAAACTCAACTAACAGTCTGACACAGTGGAACAAGGGTACAAGTGCACTCTTTACCTTTTCTCTTCCAAGCCCTACTCGTAGTTGGCTTGGGGTTCAGTAACTTGTCGCTAAAACGCAGCACCTGTTAGACTTATCGCTTAGATTTCTTTACCTCCAAATAGAATAAAACATTTCCAGGTCGGCGATGCAGTTATCTCCATATTTACAAAAATGTCACTTATACCCCTTTACTTCTAAAGTCCTCAAATATCTACACTTCGATCGACGACGTGTAAATAATCAGTTTAGTACGACGCGACGGTGGTCTGTTGGGATCACAAATAAGGCTATTATATTTTTTTATTTTCTTTTAATTAGTATTTTTGAAACACAATATCTTTATTTGTACTTATAGGGTTTTTTCTTTCATCTTATGAAAATATTTTGTTTGTTTATGTCTACCTTGTATTAAATTAAAGTAGATCAAAAATAAGTGATATATTTGACATAATAATTTTGACAGCTTACCACACTTTCAAAAAATCAAATTGTTCTTCTATTTTACAAAAATTAATCAAAACAATAATGAAACTATATTAAAAAACACAAAGAGTTCAGCAAATTCTATGACACTGAAAATACAGAAAAATTAATTACGCGGACAGTTTCTTAGGTTTTTCTTGCTGAATACACTCTTCACAGCAGGCTACTATACGATCCATGCATAACCAACATTTGCAAAATGTGCAAAAATATAGGGTTTTCCTTTTCTTGCAGTATGTGCAATGTACTCTTTTATCTGATTGTGGATTAGGTCGGTTTTGTGTTGACATTCCAGAGTATTTCATAACAGCTTGTCGAATGTTAAAATGTAATCCTGTCGTTGTAGCCCTTGATTCCAATTAACTTTTTACTAGGTCTCCCTCTATTTTTTTTTAAAATTGTCTTCGTTGTTTAGTATTTTCCGTATTGGGATTATTATGTTTGGTAATTACAAAAGTTTTATACTGGCAATATTTAGGACCCCATAAAAAATTACAAGTGGCCATTGTTTAGTATTTCTAGATACATCGTAAGATGACCCCATTTTATCTACAATATATACTCCACATTTGGTATCATTATAGAATAAAATCATCTCTGGCTTCTTGCTAGTATCGTCCACTGTATCAGTGTGATGAAAGGATGAAACTAGTCACACATTTTTATTCTTTTTAGGTACGTGCGATGTCACCATCATATGTGCTCCAAAATCAAAAACAGAGTAACCTGCAGGGCGGTCTTTCACATGGGTCATATTTGGGGACAATCCTTCTCTTTGGGACTGAATCGTACCCACAATCGTTAGCCTGTGTTCTATTTTCAGTTGAATAACAAGGTTGCAAGTAACAAATCAGCGATCCATCGTAATATTTCTTCCTGTTCAATAGAGAGGTTCATACATCCTTATAGTAACTGCTGCACATGAATTATCTACTTTATATGGTCCAGCAGGTTGTTGACTAGCATATATTTCCATATTATTAGTGTAAAATGTTTTTGCGTCGACAGTGGTAAAAACTTTGATACTATATTTTTTAGGTTTGTTTAGAATGTATATGCGGAAGCTACACCTTCCACGAAAAGCAAAAAGAATCTTATTCAGAGCTACATGTCTGCAACAGTATACAACGGTATATACTATTTTTTACAAATGCTTCAAAAATCTCTCTTATCGGAGCTTGTTTCTTGATTTTGAGTCTTTCGTCTCTGGTTTGTTTCTTATCAAAACGTATTACTTTCAACAAAAATCTAAATCGTCTTTGTGCCATGGTCGCTACAAATATTTCTGATCCCATGCCATCGTCTGTCCAAAATTCTTCTAAATTTTTTCGAGTGCTGTGATCCAAACCTACTAAATATAACAAACCAGCAAAAGCTCTCATTTCCGGAACAGATGTAAGTTTGATGTTTTGATTTTTGTATCTTCCAGATATGTCTCTAATATAAATATTGGTGTACTCTATTGCATTAATGCATTGAGTGCATTGAGTCTCACAGAGATGCCGGCGCTTCATGCCTCAACGTGTGGCCAAGTTCACACTCCTCGAGAGGTATAGGAACGTCGGCTGAGTGTTGACTCTTCGATGGCCCTTCACTTTAAACCACCACCTCACGAGAAATAATCTCAACTCCCGTAGAGACTTTTAATATTTCTATCGAATGGTTTTTTTGGTCGGCGAAGTGTTACTTCAGCTCGGCCACCGATTGAGGAGTAATTCCAAGCCCACCTGAAGCTTTTATTTACTCCTGGCCGTCGGTGGTCTAGTGGAACGCTGCGTCAGTTCGACACGATCTGAAATAGCTTTAAGGCAACCTGTCTTTCCCTATTTCAAAGATCGTGTCTCTCAGGCCAGGGAGCGTTCTCTTTGAGCTATTAACCCGCTTCTGCGAGGTAATTAGAAGTCTGTTTTTCTTCTTAAATCGAAGAAATGTCCACTCAGGTAATAATAAAACTCAGAATCGTAGAAAAGGCACTCGGCCAACAAGGTCTAGCAGGGGCTAGTGGTGTAAGACGACTAGATCCCGATCGGAAAATGTGCTGCCTTCTTATACACTTCGTGTTTGCAATTTAGCAGCGATCTTCCGCCGGGAGGCCAATAACAAAGCAGTAAATAAGACTGTTTGTTATTGTAGCGGTGACTATATGAAGCGGTGTCGTTCTGGTCTTCTTAATTACCAGCAAAGCCAGCATGGTCTTTCAAACTTCCGATTCGAAGTTGCGCCCCTGATCAGAATGAAGCAGAAGTGGAACTCCATGGAATTGGAAGGGGAACTTCAAATTGGAGCTTGCTAAAAAATTTGCAAATATGATCAATTCAATATTTGAGGGGTCTACAAGATTGTTAACTTGCTATTCTTAGTGTATGACTTATCTCTATTAGAAATATTACAAATTATAGAATATTTTTACTTTAATGTACAACAATATTCTTATCGTGGTTTTTGTCGGTAAATCATCTTCAGGGAAATATTTTAAAATGCTTATCTTTATCAACCGAATTGCAGCCACACTTTTGTTTTAACTATACACCACATCCCGTTGACTAGAATACCGCATTTTATCAATTTGCAGTGTTATAAATGTTTAATTATATAATAATAAAAATAAACTAGTGAAATGAACATATTCTATATTTTTTTTTTGCTGAAACATATTTACAAATGTCTCCCCTGCGTATATCTGTATTGAGTTTCATAAAGTGTACATAGATACACGAGACCTGCAGTTTAACGTTGATTCAAATGACACAATTCAGAGGAGCTCTTTTTCGTGGTAAATTAGTCTCACTTGTTTACCAAGTGCCTCCCCAGAGACGATTTTGGAATATTCTTTGGTTTTATGTTTGTAGTGAAAACCTAACCGTTTGTATTGAGAGCCGTACTAGTTACTCATTGTTTTATATGATCGTACGTTGATTTGTAGTGTATATTTTTGAAATTTCTGATACTATATATACAGGGTGATTCATTAAGAATGTAAAATCTTATGGTTATAGATTTTAGACCTCAAGATATGATAATTCTGTCCAACATGCCTTTACAAATATTGCTATAGAGCGTTCCACGTTAAGAAAATAACAGTATCCTTATGGAGATCAGTGTTGCCAAAACTCTAAGGCAAGTGTTGCTATTAGATTCTCCATATATGATTCATTCTAATCAGAGCCGTATTCAGCACTGTGTAGTTGTAATTAATTAATTTCATTAATAAAAGGATATGTATAGTTGAATACAAAATAATGCATTATAAATACTTGTTTCTTTAATTGAAGGATATAGGTATGTAATTATTATAGGACTAATAAAAATAGTTAAATTTTACTATTGTTTAACATTACATATTTTTAAACGCTTTAGATAAGATGTAACTAAAAAACACAAGTGCAGCTTTAATTTTATTTTCATGTAAGTAATAACAACAATTACATACATAAAAATGTTTCCTTGTATACAAGGTGAATCACCACTAACGGAACGGAAGATTACAGCGAAAGAGTAAAAAATTTTTAAAAATTTTAAATTATTAGTTTTTAAGTTGATAAAAGCTATATTTTAAAATTATTTTGAAATATACATGGTGTCCCAATAAATTTCGGCGTATCAAAGTTATATTTTTTTATCTTTTTATTCTTCTTCCTCTTTATAAGCAATCATGCGGATTTGGCGGATTTATACCTCTATGGAAGGTTGTCACTCCATCTTTTTGCGCGATCGGCCGACACTTCTACCAATTAATGAATTATCTCTTGCTATTTTGACCACACGTGTCTCCCCCATTCTGCTTATGTGGTTATTTCATTCTTTTTTCTATTTAGTGTCAATTCATTTATATATATATATATATATATATATATATATATATATATATATATATATATATATATATAATGAATATATGTCCAAAGTTCGGTCTCCTACTTGCGAGTTCAATGTCAGAGATATATAATATAATTCTTCTCACTATTACCAAATTTTCACGGACTATTATTTACAGACTTTTTGGATTTGGTACTTTGTGTCCACCGATTTGCACACTATCACATAGTTTACTCACTGCATATCAACATAATTCTCATCTTCTCTATCATCGCTATCACTTTCATTACTGTCACTGTCATCCGTCACATTTATTACCACAGGATCAATATCGTCCATCAACCTGTCAATAACCCAAAATTTTTGCTCCTCCTTAATAGAAAGTTTACAATAGTTTGCATTTCTTATTAATTGTTCCATAACGGCCGGCGGTCTTAAACTCTGTGTTGTGTGAGGCAATATTTCTTTTTATGTATTTTTCTTTGTATGTGTTTACAACTTCCATGAGCTCTGATTTTAAATAATCTTCAAAAAAGATATCTTTCTCTAGCAACCATGTCTTAATTTAATCTTTATTGAAGGCTTGTGCCGGAATCACTTCTTCTCTCCTCGAATGGTACGAAGCGTTGAACATCACTACAACAGTTTTCTCTGGAAGATTAGGAAGAAGCTTTTCCTTAAACCATTGTTCAAATATAGGACCATCCATCTCATCATGATAGTCATCAAAAAGCAGCACCTTCTACAAAGCCCAATTCGCTACCCGCATGCACTAGAACAAATTGGGGGCCTCGTTGTGTCGGTTGTTTTAGGCTTGTTGACAACCCCTTAACAAACGCATCCCTGGTTGAAGTCACTGAGAAGTCCTTCCAACATTCACTCAAGTTTCGTCCAAATAAACGACGGTGTATTTTTTTTATCTCACGCAAATAATGATGCCTCCATTTTAGAATACCGGGCCGTTCAATCATGCTTGACTTTTGGTACGTTTTCTATGGGCCTTAGTCCTCCTTCCGCAGTTTCTATGCCTATTTTAGAAATAGTACTAAAACTTAATCCCGTCATAGCACTTACTTTATCGGTTAAACTTCTAACAGTTTCACCACTTCTTAAATTTAGATGATAATTAAATACATTTAAAACAATTTGTTTTGCACGGATGTCCAAGATATTCCCTTGGCTTAATTTTTGAATTTTCATTTTCAATTAACATTTAACTGTAAAGTCACAATAATTACTAAAGAACCGCAAAGCCTTATTATCATTATGTAGTCAGAGAACGACATAAAATCGCTGACATACGCACACCCTATTATTTTAAGTTGCAATTAGTAATTAGATATATGCAAAGCGATCCGTTTAATTGCTTATCTTTCAATAGCCGGCAAAATGCATGATTTAGTTAAGAAATATTTTCTACTGATTTCCATGATTAATGGCATATGGTATTCTCACCGAAAAATAAATAAACTGTCGTTACTATAATTAAAGTAATATAAAATAAAATTATCTTTTGTAAATACTATTTATTTAAAATCATTTTCCCTACTTTTCATCTCTTTTTTCGAATGGGCATTTTTGGTCAATTACGTTAAAAAACATTAATTTTAATTCATATCTGTGGAAACCAAAATACAAATAATACAACCCTGAATCGTGCTTGTGTTCATCCTGGCATCGCTGCGCTTCTATGGTTCATAAGAAATACATGGTCCTATCTCCGCAATGTTATTTTCTTAACGTGGAACGCTCTATAGTTTCCGAGATAACAAGTGTTTACAGTTTAAATGTGAATTTTAATTTTCGCAATAATTTTGTATATTTCACACTTTCTATTTAAAAATTTGCAATTTTACGTTTTTTGGCATGATGATTGCTACTTTAGACTCTTAATTTACACTTAGTTGTATTTAGTCAATCAAAACAATTTTTTTCGGCTGAATTATGGGTAAAATAATAAATAAAGATGAAAAGGCGTTAAATTCTACAAAAAAGTAACTGTCGTTCGATTGATCTAGTTCAATCGCTTTTCGCGTTACAGTGGAACTTGGTTATAGCGTCATTGAAGGGTCCAGTAAAAAAATAACGCTATATCAGAGTGGCGTTATAAAGAGGTAAAAAAAATGAAATTTTAACGAGGCAAAATTTTATTACAGCGTTATTTATTATTACATTTGCATTTAGGATAATTAAGAAATAAAACATATCATGTAAGTATATGAAACTTATATTTTTTATGAAAAAGTTCTCTAAACCTGAAAAAGTCAGTTATTTTCTTCTGCATAACCCTTTCCGAAAAAAAAAGAATTTTTCTGTAGTGTCCTTAATGATCTGAGCTGCTTCTTTGGTAGTTGTGGATGCCTCCCTAAACTGGTAAAACCTGGATATGCTTTTAGCAGCTGTCATTGCTTCTTGGATTGTAGGACAATCAACGCTGTCTTCTTCTTCTTCTTCATTATCTTCATCAACATCCATTTCCACATTTTCACTTGTTCCACAATTTTATCACTTAAAACTTGAAACGTTCCTACCTTATCGTCTACTAAAATGTAGAAGTCAAGATCAGTTCCAAACTCTCTCTGGTTTACATTAAATTTTTGTATCCACTCTGACAAAGGCATTTCGTCATCCTCGTCAACATCTTGATCATTGGAGGAAACTACAGTCAATTTGACTTAACGAAACAACTTAAAAATTTTCACGGACGTAACCGCACTCCACGCATTGTCTAAAAACTGAACTACATCGAGGATGGTAATGTTCACAGATTCCCCATTGCTTATACAAAAAATCATCCTTTTCAAAGGCTGTTTGCGATAATGGCACTCTAAAATTCTGACTCTTTGGTCCATAGGCTGCAAGACACTTGTGCAGTTGGCTGGTAAGAAAACTAGGTTGATATTGGTCAAATTAAGCTTGGGATTGGTTGCACAGTTGTCAACTAAGAGAAGAATTTTTGTTTTTTTGAAGAGATTTCTTTCTTAATTTTTCTTCAAAAATAGCAAAAGTTACATAAGCTTTTTTTTTGGCTGTATAGTTTACAGGCAGTGTTTTTATTTTATTGAAACATCTAGGATGTAAACTTTTCCCAAAAACCAAAAGCTTCCTTTTCTCTGTACCTGTCATGTTTGCACTAACAAAAGCCGTGACACTTTGTTTTAAAAGCTTTCCACCGACACATTTTTGATTTTTAAAATTTAAAGTTGTGTCTGGCGTTAATTTGAAAAAAAAAGCACAGTTTCATCTCTATTGAAGATATATTCATCCTTGTATGGTTGCCTAAGTTGTGGCCATGTGTTTTGTAACCAATCACCTATCACGTTCTCGTCCACACATTTTGCCTCTCCAACAATTTTCGCGAAGGAAATTGAGTGCCGGGCTTTAAACCGATCTAGCCAGCCGTTAGAGCATGTGAAATCTTCATCAAACAGTTTTTCGAATTGTGTAGCTTTCTCCTTTAAAAGTGCTTGAACCATTTGAGTTTATTGAGTCTATTTGCTTCTAAAGAGTCCAATGTATTTTCATTTTACTGTAAAAAATCAATAACAAATTAAAGTAATGAAGATAAAAAACAAAAAACCCAAAGCAAAAAAAAAAAAATTAAATGTTAAAAATGCCCAAAATTTACTTTAAACAAAACAAAATATTAACCCAGATTTTCTGGATACAATTCTTTTTACCGATGAGGCTACATTCACCAGACGAGAAAAATATTTAATTGAAAAAATATTAATTTATGGGATTCTGAAGATCCTTATGCTAAGAGAGAAACCCATTTTCACATTTTCAGTACGACTTTGAAGCATGTTCATAATTTCTTTAAATTATTCCCTTTAGTAAAGTATTTTCACGCCGCCCATGCCTGCATACCTTCCTCAAATAACCGACACTACCGAGCGATTCGTTACGCCTTTTTTTTTACAAAGAAATAACTTCGCCAAATGCTCCTTCTTCTTTTTATCTTGTTTTGGTACATAAAAATCTTTCCTAATAACAAAGGAAAAAGGACCTATTGTGAAATCTCCGAGCTACCTTCTCAGAAAAACAGAAGAGTTGTTTTTCGTAGAAAGTTTACTTTCCATTGGTAAAAGCTATGAAAATGAACCCCAGTAGCCAGGCTATTTAATGTCAATTTCGCGTGGCATCCTTCAGCCAAGATCCCCTCCCTATTTTCAACCTTCGCTTGTCTAAGCCCTTCTAAGTTCACAATCCGATGTTCATTTCCAAGTTGGTTCCTGTGGCAAGCGGTCTTATCTTCGACAATCGGTGGTAAGTGGATTTTCAATTCACCCTTATTTATATTTACACAGTGTGTCTTATATCAATTATTCTCTCTTTTGTCAAACAGACGTCTTCCAATTGAAGTCACTTCTGTTTGCCGTTCAGATTTTACACCGATTCAGATTTTACACCGATTCAGATTTTACACCGATTCCTATTATACACCGTCCATACGTGTACACTATTCAAACATTCACCGCAACGTTAGTTCACCTCGATCATCAGTCATCTTTATGTTATCTCAACCACCTGTAGTACCCCGGTCTAGCTGCCTCTTTTCGTCGGCCTAACAGACAATCTAAGGGATTACGTTAGGAAGACCGCAATTTATTGTGGTCGTGTCATCCCAACTACCTGTTGTACGGACCGAAGTCAAGTGCCTTATTGATGGCGTCATACCATTATCTGAATACACCTGTTTCGTGAGTATCAGTTTTATTGACTAAACCGTGATAACGAAATCTTTAGAAGTTGATTTATGACTCCAGTTCAGTGTACCTTCTTATTTATGGAGGTTTAGTCTGACTGAGTATAAAAATACAGGATAATATATACGTATAAATAACGTACCATTTATTTTATATATGTAGATTATATTTCTGATAAATTCTATTCTTAGATTTGAAGTGATCACGATCAAAAACCTAGTAACTTCATGTTTAGGTATCCTCAAGGCATAAAATTCACTTGCTTGCCAAATATTGACGTAGATATAATTATAATGTTCCTTGCCTTTTACTAGTTCTTGAGGATACTAAATTATTTATAACTAATTTTCAAAGAGATATTTTTTATTTGTAATTAATAATCAGTTACGCAATAATCATGCCATTTAACTGTTCAATAAAATTTGGCATAGTACATTTACTTTAACAAATATACCTAAATATAATTTTGTTAAAGAACTATTTGCTTTTTATTTCTTTTATATTTTTTTATACAATTTGAATTTATATTTTTGTGTTTCTCTTCTAGGCATTTTTTATTGAATTATATTATTATTTGTTTGATCGTATATTTTGAGTATATGTGTCGAAATATTAGGAGTGTACCGCATAATTCCGATACCTTTTCTCTCACGGTTTACTTTATTCTCGCGTGAGTTCTCTAGCTGTACCTTACCTTTCTCGTCATCCTTTTCTATGTGCCTTAAGGTTTCCCTGTTCCTCTAAAAATAGGGTGGTGCCCAAATAACTTTTCTTCTCCTATCTCTTATCTTCTCTTCTAACTTCTTGTCTTTGTGTCGTAAGTACTTCTTTAATTGATCCGTGCCGTGATATTTGAGCTGTAACAAGAACCCCGACCATACCTCTACCTCTACCAGACTGAAGCCCGAGCCTAGTACCGCTCTTTGTGTAACCTCCAATCAATCATCAAGAGGGTACAACTTTAAGGTTAACTTTTGGTGTGGTGTAATTATGTTACTGCTTCAGTTCCTCTTTATTCTTTGGAAGTTCGTCAATACTTAAATCAAAAGTTTTCGCATCGATGGATTGGTCGTGGAAGTGAGTTTGCTTCGCCATCAAGAAGTCCGTATTTCAATTCTTTGTATTTTTTAATTTGGTCGCAAATGAAAGGAAAGCATTAGTTTACAAAAAAAAAAGAATTAATTATCTGTTAGAATTGCAACATAAAATGGAAGAAGCCGCGAGTATGATTAAAAATAATAGACAATGGATATTTGATATTAAGGGATCTTTGCGAAACCTGATCATACAGTGTATTGAAGTAAATAGTTGATATTTTGAACACTTAATTAAAGTTTTGAGTTTTTTACTTTAATTACTTTGGTTTGTTATGGTTACACATTTAGAGAATAAAATGTTTTATTGTAAAATTAAAATTCATTGGCCTTTTTAGAAGCAAATAACTCGGTAACCTATCGAATTACATGAATCAAACAAAAGTAACTTTTTTTAAGAATTCAACGCTTCTTCATATGTTTCTATTATATTACCTATATAAGAAATCCAAATATTATGTTATGCAGACGACCCCGCATTAATCGCCGAGACAGAAGACGAGCTCCAAAAATTAACACACATCTTCAATACAACATCCAAGAAATACAATATGATAATATTAGCAGAAAAAAACCAACTGGATAACATCTAAATACCCACTATGATATAAAATCAGCAAGGAAGCAAGGTTTAGATATCTGGGAATAGATATAACTAGTTACCGAGATGTTGAAGAAGAAGTACGACAACAAAGCTTAAGAGCAAGTAAAACGGCGGGATCTGTTAATGACACAATCTGGAAGAACAAACATCTAAGACAAGACCTAAAAACAAGAATCTATAAAGCAGCAATTAGACCTATATTAACATACACGGCGGAGACAAGACCTGACACATCTAAAACGAGACGATTACTAGAAACAACAGAGATGAAAATACTTAGACGAATATCAGGGAAAAGTCTGTTGGATAGGGAGAGAAGCGAAAACATAAGAAGCGCAAGCAATATAGAAGACATAAATGGATGGATGACAAAACGGAAATCGGAGTGGAACGAACACATTAGTAGAATGGCAGAGGATAGGACAGTACGAATAGCACGAGATAAGTCACCAAATGGACGAAGAAGTATTGGCAGACCAAGAAAAATATGGTACGATAATTTAAACAATTTAGGAGACTAATATTGAAGAAGAAACAGGCTTTAAAGCCTACACACAAGACGGAAGAAGATAGAAGAAAATATTACCTATAGCTCACCCGAAAAAAAAAAATGTTTGATTTATAAACACAACGGAGTGTAAGTATTATAACGCCGTTTATTAGCAATGATAAATTAGAGTTCACATTCCTCATGCCAATTTCGGTATCACTCGATATCTCGGAAGCTAGCAATATTCGTATAAGGCATGTTGAGCAGAATTATGTGCGCTCTAGAATCTACAACTCAGAGATAGGACATTTTTAATGAATCACCCTGTATATTAATAGAACAACAGTTAAGATATGTTTATGTATGATCATAATATATAATGGCCTATCAATATTTGTTTAATTAACTCAAATAAAAGGTACACTAAACTGTTTACATCAAATAAATAATTAATCTATGTTAAGAATAATATTGAGATAAGGTGGCGTGCAGTTAGAATGTTGATTGTGATGTACACGTGTTGTTGTTGACACCTACTACATTGATTCAGTATAACGTTACAATGAATGCATTTGAGTGTGCGTGTATAAATAAATACGTAATCAATGTCAGAGTGATTTGTTTAGAGCAGATATGTTTTTGTATTGCCTAGGATTAATTAAATAAGTGCAATAATTTTATTGAACCGATTATCGATGTTTATTATAATTTTATTAGTTATTATGTGAAACTTTTATTATAAACAGCGAAGACTGAAGAAATAATAGTAAATAAGTCACTGTTTTTAAGAAAAATACGAAAAATAAAAATGACTAATGTGATAGAACGTGCTATATTTTATAGAAATGTAACTTTTATGAATAACTATTACGAATGTGTTTAATACAGTCCGATTTGAAATTTGAAAACTGTATCACATCATTAACTTGTACTCGCCCACTGCTGCACATAGGTCTCCCTCAGTCTTGCATTGTTTTCATTTAAACTTTAAACACGTTGAAAAATATTACGTTTATAACCAAAAAAATGTTAATCGAATCTCGAACGTTATGAACCTCGCTTAGGCGATGAACCTCTTTAGGAAAAATCTCCTTTTTTTGCGGGAGTTTTTGAGGAATAGAGCAACGTGGGCAATAGGGGGTGTGGTAGTACGTTGCTAGCAAAGTGGGAGAAAGCTGAAGGTGGCTTTTTCTGAATGAGAGTCGAAGGTCCCGAGGGGAAGCACCATCGCTGTCATCAGATACACTATCGGAACGGCTCTTAGATCAGCCTTTTTGGCATGCAGCTTATTCTATCTGCGATGTTTTATGTGAGTTGATTCTAGTATGTCGTTATACTCATCAGGAAGTTCGTTACCAGTCAAATGTAGAAGTTTCGTAGGAGGGAATTGAATTTTGTTAATGAGATATCTGGCGAGTATGTGCCGTAGGCGATGACAAGGAGTTTTGAGTTTTGAGGAACTGATTCTGCTCCTAATAGTGTGCTTGTTGGCAAGTGGATGGATTAGTGCCGATGGATAATAGTCAGCACGTTTCCTCATGCATTTCCTCAGGATTTTATTGTTATATGGAATGTAAGAACATTATACGAAATAAGCAAGCTGGAACAAGTGTATTAAGAAAAGAACAAATATAATGTAGAAATTATGAGATTAAGCGAAACAAGATAGACTGGCAACGGAGAAATCATAGTGGGAGATCGACAGGCAATGATCTACTTAAATATAAATACTCTAATACTCTATTACGATGGGAGGCAACATCTGAAAGAATTATACGTTCGATATTTAAGGCAAAATACTATAACATATTAGTTATTAACGTTTACGCCCCCACAAGTGAAAATAATGAGGAAGGGAAAGCAGATTTCTATGAGCAACTCTGAGCAACATACGACAATGTGAATAGTAACTGCAAAAGAGGTATAAAAATGGTAATTGGAGACATAAAGTAGTGAATGATAATAAAGAACATAAATCAGTGGTTGGAAATGAAGGATTAAAAGAAAGAAATGATAATGGAAGTTGATTGATACAGTTTTGTGAACAAAATGAGATTATAATAGATGGAAGTATGTTTAAGGACAAAAAGATACACAAAGAAACATGGAGGTCTCCAGGAGGAAGATACGGAACTCAAATTGACCATATACTGATCCAGTCAAAATGAAAAAGCTGACTACAAGATGGTAGGAGCCTACGAGAGGCAAATGTGGAATCATACTATATGCTAGTCAGGGCCAAAATAAAGATGAAATTGGCCAGAGACAAAAACTTGAAGGTAAACAGAAGAAGATGATACAATGTTGAAGCTATTAAACAAGAATCGAATGTTTCTCTTTCTCGAACGAGAAAAACTGAAAATAAAATGAATAGCATCGCCCTAAAATAAGGAAACAGTGAAGAAAATATGGAAGAAGTTTAAGGACATAATGTCCAAAACTGCTAACGAAACGATTGAGATAAAAAAAAGAGAAAACAGAAAATGGATATTCCGAGGTACATTACAACTAAGTAATAGAATGAAAAATAGGATATCAAGAAGAAGAAGAGAATACCAGATTACAGCTAGAGAAGAACTGTAACGAGAGATCATGAAATAATTGGCATGGGATGGAGAGGTCAAACTGAGAGCGAGAAAGAGAGAAGAAGAAGAAGAAGAAAAATTATGTAAATAGAGAGGAATGGAAAAAACATCTAGAGGAAGTTTCGAAGGAATAAAATATAAGTGAATGCGATAATCCAGCCAATAACGGTTTTACTTAGCTACTTTTAGCTAAGAAACGCAAGAACGCCCAATACTCCATCAGGAAGGAAGGCAGTAGAGAGAAAGAGGGAGGTATATATTCAATGTACAATAAGCAAGTACTAACCTGCCCTTCTCTGTCACTGAAACGGCTTATTGGATTTTTGTGATATATGATCTCCTTATACAAAAGCTTCTCAAACGTTTTTATAATAAATATATTTTACAAATACACGTTTATAAAGCGAATTAATGAAAAAATAATTATGATCTCCAATGGGTTTCGAATTACTGAGAAATACTCTCGTCTATATGTCGCCCAATAGAAATTTCACAACTGTAATCTCAAATAATAACTGATTGTTTTTCTTTTCCAGGTCGAAAAAGTACTACAATGGCTATGAATACAATCTACTACCTTGCCCCTCACCGCTCTCATCAAAGCAATCTACGATAAACTCAAGTGCTTGCCTACTAAAAAAATCACAATCAGAAACTCGATATAATTTAGTTAGTTACATTATTGTTGTGGAGCTAATTACCTTCCATTTGTGTAGTGTTTTCAGAAAATATCGTTTGGTGGAATAAATCGGGTGTAGTGCGAGTGCAATAAGAACTATTTTTTCGGTGTCTTCGGTGTATATTAAAGTTTTGCATAGTTCCATTTTAGTCCCATGAGGATTCTGAGTTTGCGTGCTGCAAAGGTTTAAATAGTTATTTTTCCGACGTGGTTGCTCTAAGGCTTTGAAGAATCGGTGAGTACAAAATTAAGTTTAAAATAATGTAGTTTTAATATTACAAATGAATTTATCAATTTTTACTGTAATGGCATCATTATGCATTTTGATATCCTCAAAAATGTCATAAAAATAGTAGTAACATATTTAGGAATTTACCTGTTACTCGGGTCATTTTTATTTTTGTTCTCTTTACAATTATGGATATAGAGAATAATGTTTATTGATTTTGTTGAGACGATATCTTTCCTATTTAAACTTACTTTTGCAAATATTTTATCGTAAAATTTTATCCAGTACGGATTTTAACACGCTATCGCTTTAGTATTACACATTTTTTCCATATGCATTTATTCGGAATGTTTTTAAAATGCTCTTATTTTAATCTCACTCCCTTCTTCAAGTTGTTTACTCCGTATTGCACAGCTTATTTCCCCGTTCCCTCCCTTTATTTGGCCTGATGGTAAACAAAATTGAAATTGTTTATTCCAAAAACTATTAGGTCTACATGAATTCTAAAAGCATTAAATTGAAGAGAAAGGTTAATATGTATTATCAAATTAACCCTCTATAGCCCCGTGTGTACTCAAGGCAACAAAGGAGTTTTTGATGCAGAAAACTTTTTTAAAACAATTTCCGACTCTAAGATGCCCTCTGTTGATTTCAGGTAACATTTGGTTATACATTTTAATACACTTAGTGCCATCTATGAACCTATGACGACACCTATATGGAAATTTTTAACAGTATGTCAAATGCACAATTGGCTACCTTATTAGTTTGTATTTTCGATCGTGATTTATTGTTATAAATTGTGTACAATTTATATAAAAATACATAGAGGCATTATATGAGCATTTAGATATTAATTGCCGTTGAAATTTGTTTATTTTATTGTGTTGTTTCTAGTCTGTGATAAAAAACAGGTATGTTGCTTTGAATCCACACTAAACCATATCATTTTAAATTATTTTTTTAGTATGGATACAAAAACGTTCTACGGGAAAAGCAGTAAATATCCGTTATTGTTTGTAAAAGTTCCCAACAAATGCGAGGAATCCGAAGACTGACTTTGAAGAGAGTGATAATGCATTTTCCATAGGTACTCAGATATCAATCGATCCAGGATCAAATGAAATGAAAAATGAAGACGATTTGTACGAAGCAAATTTAGACCAGGATACCAATTTAGATTTAGACCAAGATAAAGATGAGGACGATACCGATAAAACAGAAAAACACACTAAGAAAATGTGTTCAAAAGGTCAAAAATGATCGAAAAAAACATTCAGTGAAAGATTGGTCCCCGAACAGTATTTCCAATTCCAGAATGGAAAGGTAATTTACCGACATGCAAATTATTAGAACCGGAATCCCCTCTACATTATTTTAAAAAGATGATATCTACCAATATGCTGGAAAACATAGTAGAACAAAGTAATTTGTATGCACTGCAAAAGAATATAAATAAACCATTGAATATGACACTAGCAGAATTAAACCAATTAATTGTATCTGTTCTACTGATGTCAATATATTTCTTGCCAAGGACAAGATCAGTTTGATAGAAGGAAACACGTGTTGCTCAAATAGTTGACACTATATCTAGGAATCGCTGGGAAGAAATAAAAACTAAAATTCATTTCAATACTTAGTAACGAAAATATGGTCAACAATAATGATATACGTTATACAAAATTAGACCATTCATCAACGGTCTAGTTCAAAATTTTCAGAGTATTTCAATGAGTGAAAAATTGTGTATTGATGAACAAGTGATACCATTCAAAGGGGCACATTCTTTAAAACAATATATGAAGAACAAACCCAAAAAATGGGGATACAAGGCATTTGTTTTGTGTGATAGCAATGGTATTGTTTATAAATGGAAAAACGTGGACTGCAATGTTTGAGAACTGTTCGTCCAAACAGATTGCCTAATTGCCATTTTTCTGATGACAAGAATATGAAGAAACAGGGCAGAGGTACTGTAGAAGAAAAGCACGCTACAGTAGATGGCATAAGACTAACAGCGTTAAAGTGGTGCGATAATAAACCGGTTCATTTGCTTAGTAAATTTGTTGGTTCTAAGCCTACTTCGTTAGTCAAGAGGTGGGATAAGAAACAAAAATCAAGAATTGATGTATGCTGTCCAAATGCAGTGCAATTTTATAATAAATTTATGGGAGGTGTCGATCTTATGGATTCACCAATTGCTCTTTACCGAACAGACATAAGATCTAAAAAGTGGTATCTAAAAATATTTTTTCACCTTCCGGATTTAGCTGTTGTTAACAGCTGGTTGTTGTATCGTCGTGATTGCGATTACTTTGAAATTGAAAAGAAAAACCAGTTGCCTTTCTTACAGTTTAAGTCCCACTTATGTAGCGAACTGTTAGCAACTCTCCCTATCTCATTCCCTTCTTCAAGGTCTTTACTCCGTATTGCACAGCTGATTTCCTCGTTTCCTCCCTTCATTTGGCCTGATGTTAAACAAAATTAAAATTGTTTATCCCAAAAACTGTTAGGTCTACATGAATTCTGAAAGCATCAAATTGAAAAGAAAGGTTTATATTATCAAATTAAACATTTAACGATTAAGAAGTTTATGTTTTAAATTGTAAAATAGATTTGAAGAATTACTCATTTACACGAATTAAAAAAAAACATAAGGTCCCACGACTCTTAAAACCCGAGTTAGCCCTTTTTTCAAAAATTCATGTGGGCTTTGATTGTAAATAATAAGAAATTTAAAAATAACCATTTGAAAAATATACAAAAAAATTTAAGAATGATTCCTTTAAATATGATACGCCAAAGATATAGGGTTTGGAAGCGAAGCGATTTCACTATTTCAAAAAGAGAATTCATAAATTCAAATTCATAAAAGTCGTAATATCTCTGGTTATAATAAACGAAAATTGATGTTTTTTTTTTAATTTGGGGTAGCACGTGGCATAGATCATCTGTATTTGTAGAGTACGGATGGCGAATTAAGTTCCACAGCGCTTAGGTCACAATTGACCCATTGTGCGTCCTCCCAGGGAGCTGTCGTCCTTAACTCATTGTCCATCCTGCCATTTTTACGAAGGTGGACAGGTCACCAGGAGGGCCAGGACTCGTCGAACGTGTACTCTCGTATTAATGATAACTCCGGGCATTCAGATAGGACATGCTCTACAGTTTCGTCTTCTCGTTCACACTTCGTACATAGAGGTGTGTCTACTAGCCCCAGTGTGTGGAGGTCTTTGCTTAGTTGACAATGACCATTTAAAAAACCAACTGTCAAGGGTAGGTTTTTCCTGGTCATTCCCAAGTACTTCTTTGATGCTGACTTTGAGGTTACTTAGTGTTACCCTGGTTACCCGCGATTGTTGTAGTTGACCAACCAAAAAGATCCGGTCTTAAAAGTCTTAGGCCTGCCTCCCTAGGAAATTGTCCTTTAACCCACTTCAGGATGATGGTATTACCATCCGAAGCTTGAGTTAGTGACTCGCTACACTCTATTACTAACACTGATGTGACACGTAATCTATTCAAGGTTAGTAGCGCTTGTCTGCTATCTGTGCAGATCATTATAGTTTTCCCAGCCATACCTTTTTGGGCTATCTCTTTTGCGGCTATGGAGATACCAGCATTTAGTTAAATTGTAAATTGTTTTTTTAACCGAGTAATTTGTTTAAACAATTTAAAATAAATAGATATTTTGCAAAATTTTACTTATTAATATTAGTAATAAAATGTTACGAAATGATAAGCAACTTAAATAATTAACTTGAATATTCTAAGGGTCGTAAGACATTGTATCTTTTTAAATTCCTGTAAAAATGGTATTATTTCGAATAAAAAAATTAACTTACCCATTAACTTACCAAATCTACCCATTTTTTGAATAATTCACAATTAGTCATAATCATGAAATATTTATTATAACTATAAATAATTTGTTATAATTATTTTTTACCTATAACAATAAATAATTTGTACACGAAAAAAATACATTATTCTCGACTATAATTATTATAAACGGTGCAATTGTAAAAATTTTGAATAGTATGACCGTTATCAGGTGGATACAATGTATTGTTGCTATTATTACTTGATGTACTTGGAGTATTCCTAAAAGTATTCACTATGTTCTGATGATGTTCGGCACTAAAATGTAAATACGGATTCATCGAGTTCGAACTTCCATGTCCAGTAATTTTCATAGCTTGTTGTTCACTACCGCCAGATTGTAGTAACTGACTAACTGCAGTGGCACGATTAGAGTGATTCGTTATTTTCACTTTTTTAGTGTCTAATCCTATCTTTTCTGCAGACATTTTTGTCCATTTGGATATTGTATTAATACCAATAGGACAATTCTTGTACCAATTACTATTATTATATTTATTCCACTGGCCATTCACAGTCAGAAAAAGTCTATCATTGGTAATAGTTTCCCTTTTCGATATAAGTTTCCGGTATAATCTCACAGGACACATTTCAGGATTCTTCAAATTTTGAGTAAGCCATTTATTATCTGCACAGTTTGTATCACCACCTTGGCGGGTTTTGGAGAATATCGGGTTATATGCAATTCTGTTTGTTAAACAGACTTTGTTGTTAGTCTCTTCCTTGAAAAAATGTAACATGGAAAAACTTGCTTCGTTACCTCTCCAAGCTAATTCTACGGCAGCTATATGAAAAAACTTCTTTTGGAGTCCCTCTGGCGTGTCTTCGTCCCATTGTAAGCACATATTGTTATATTCATCCGAAGTCATAGCGACAGAATTCATTTTCCTTTTATCGGGTACAGTTTGCAACAATTTTCTCTTACTATCACGAGCAGCTCTCGCTTCCTTGAAGGTTATATCTTTGAAGGGATCAATATGTCTCTGATACTCACAGAAATATTTTTCTTGTACCAATTTTGCAGTAGTGTTCCATATGGTTTTAATAACACTCTCCTTGTAATCAATACCATCAATTTTTCGCATGTTGAAGGCCCAGTCTTTTAGAATGAATGCTAGTCTTTCGTTGTTATTTTCTGCATCTAATTTGTAGTTGCGATCCACACAGAACATCATAAATTGTCTCCATATATTAGATTTAGATTTTCTTGTGTTACTCGGTATATTTTCTTCAATGTTTTGGTTTATAACTTCGTTTGAAGTACCACCGAAACGACTCATTTTGACGTATACAGCTACAATAATTTTTTTGGCAAACGTCAAACTTTGCTTTGCGATCGGTATCCATGGTTACGTCGTTGAAAACACGAAGCTGATAGACCAATCAGAATTGAAAGACAGTTGGTGTTTTCGCGATAACACAAGCTGTCTTTGGTTTGTGATTGGTCAGATTATGTGAAAATTTTAAGATGAGTGAAATAGTCCTTATTACCACGCGAAATTGAGCGATAAGTTTTTTGAAAATTCATGAATAATTTTCAAAAAAAAAACGACTTTTGAAGCTATTCTTGCAATAATTCAGTAAAAACAAAGCTTTACAAACCCTCATTTTAAACGATTTTCTATGCTTGTTCACCTTTATTATTTAAAATGAAATAGCGATCTTACATCGTTTATAATTAAAAAATGACGTCTAATCCTTTGCATATTTTGTTTATTACATATCGCTATCACTGAATTTATTAAAAGCAGTTGTTTATACCTGTTGTGTCAACTAGACCACTCAAAAGAAATTAGAAGACGCTTTGAAATAGCAAGATCTGGTTTCATGAATATTCGTAAAATGCTCTGTAAACCCAAGCTATCAGTCTCAATAAGATTGAGAACACTAAAGTGTTATGTGTGGTCTCTATTACTATATGGCTGTGAGACCTGCATATTAAAACAGTATGATGTCAACAAATTAAATTCATTTGAAATGTGGATGTATCGCCGAATGCTAAGAATAAGCTGGACCAGCAGAACTACGAATGAAGAAGTATTAAGAGCAATGAACACACGCCCTCATCTGGTCAATACTATCAAAATTAGAAAGTCGTCATGTCTAGGACACATAATGCGCCATAGGGAATTTGAGCAGCTCCAGGTAATATTAGAAGGCAATATTAAAGGTAAAAGGGGCATAGGACGAAAGAAAAAATCTTGGCTACGAAACATCAGAGATTGGACCCACACAAAAGGAAATGAATTAATTCATCAAGCCCAGAACAGAGAGAAATTTGCCATATTGATCGCCAACCTCAACAGAGAAGGCACTTAGGAGGAGGAGACAAAAAATAGGCCAACCAGATATACCTGTCAAAAATGACAAAAATTTGTATGCTTAGAACACGCAAAAGGCATTTGCTCCGACTGCCTACAGGATGGTATTTCCGAAGACAGCAGCGAATATTGACCGTTCATTCATGTATCTACTTGCTCATCCCAAACATTTGTTTTTTATTTAGTATTTGTTTAATTTGTTAGAAGTAGCTGTTTTGTATTTGTTTAATTTGGGTTGTTGTGTGTTATAGTACTCAAAATGTGAAAAAGATATATCTGTTAACTTTTATTTTCAAAGCATGAGTTTAAATACAAGTTACAACAAATTTGTGTGCAAATGTTTTTTTTTGTCTATTTTAATTATATAGTTAAAGAATCGAAAAGTTCTCAGACCGTTTCTCCAAAAATATTTGTTTTTTTTTTTGAACATTTGCTAGATTTGCGAGCTGGGCTGTTAGTCCGACGTTACATTTTGTGTACCATCATGTCACGTTATCCCTGAAAGGTTAAGAAATGACCGCGATAATGCTGTATAATTTAGTTTACCATTTTATTTATTTATTTGTAGATGTGAATTTGAATTTATTTTTAATACAAAAATTAAAATAAATAATAGAGTACAATATGTTTTCAAAAACATGTTAAATTAAGAGTAGTTTTCTGGCAATCTGTATATGTTTTGTTTTCTTTCAGATAATAATTATTCTCGCTATTCTTCCCTGTATCGAATCGTCGACCCAGGAGCACGTTTTTGGCAAGATTCCAGGAGTGGTTCGAGGGGGAAATCGCGAACCAAGTCACTTGAGGCCGATATATGCGCGTCTGTTTCGGTTCTCTCTGCTTCTCGTCCCGGCTGAACAATTCCGCCGTTGACGAGGAAGCCGCGCATCACACGGTGACAAGTAACGGAGGCAGTCACGTGATTAGCAAGATGGCAACGATTGGTGAATTACAGGTAGGTGGGGATGAAAGCTTAATGTTTGTATTTTGTCACTAATGTGTTTCTTGTAACACATATCAACTAATAGTATTTATGTTTTACAGTTAATCGATAAATTACACGAACAACGATCAAAACATTATTAATCTGAACGGTCTTTACTAAAAGTATTCTTTCTGATTTTTTTTAAATTTTCTATTTTGTAATGGATCTTTTATCAATAAGCAATGTTATTTTCGGAAATTTATTCACTCACTGGTGACGGCTGCTTTGTTTACAAGATTTTTTTTAATTAACTACTACACTACCAAACCAATTTTCTGATTTTTGATAGGCTAATGTTATTTCATTGTATATACTTTTTTCATTGTATATATTTATGTTTTCTTGTTTCTTTTTGATTTTCGGCTTGTTTTTACCTCGTTTTTTTGAAAGTTGTATATTTGGTGTTTTGGGTTGTTTTAAAGAATGTCTTTAGACCAGGGCGGATCTGTATTGAGGTAGATGTGAGAGGTGGCATTTTGATTTTTACAGAAAAAGTTTTGTGATAACTTTAATGGCAATAATAATTGACTTATCTTCCCTCTCAAATAGGTCGGGAATATATATTTTTAAAAATTACTAAAAACATCGATTTTTTTTGTACTTTCCTTGCTTTTAACTTTTAAACAATTCATTTTGGAGCAAATTCGTCACAGAATAAAACAGCGACAATTGAATTTTCTATAAGATACAACTGGTTAAACAATTACCCTTGCTGCGAAATAGCAATAAATACAAAAAATGAGGGAAAAATAACCTTTTTTTATTCAATGTTTTTCAACTACTTATATTGCCCTTAGCACCTTCCTAATTCGCGTAGTAAATCTTTATAATATAATAAAACGGTCCACTAAATTGTATTAAAATCGATTTAATAGATTTTGCATAATTTGAAATCTATTTTTTTTTAAATTGAATTTTTTTTTTAATTTTGCACAACAAAAACTTGACCATATAGAGGTTTGCCAATTTTATTGCATATAAAGAAGCACTCTACCTAACTTACTTTAGGGAATTGAAATCGCATTATTTGGGGGGCCTCAGGAATGTTTTAAAATTATAAACAATTTTTTGGCTTGTAAACAAATAGAATATCTCAGTATTTATTAGTTTAAACTAAATTCAGAAAACTGCATTGAAAAAGACTAGGCACGACGCTTATTTTAAAAGAAAAAAAAGTTGAATTAAGAGCAGTAGTTCCAGAGATAGAATCGGTCAAATTTGACCAACATTTGTGGCGGAGTTATAAACAATAGGATGATTTAAACCATTACCTTTTTCTTTCGGAATTTTCATATCTTTAAGATATTCATAACATATATTATAATAATAAAAACGATCGGTATAAGTAAAAAAAAATGTGTTTTCTCGGCTTCCAATCGAGCAATTTTCTTCTTTTTTTTTATCCGATGTAACTCGAATAGAGACACCTAAATAACGCATTACCAAAGATGCTTTAATTTTGTTATAAATAAATGCATTTATTTATAACAAAAATTTTTTCCCATGTTGTAGACTTTATCTATAAAAACTTACCAAAAGTGAACCTTTTAACACTCTTAATACAAATATTCTCATTTGAAAGCTGTATAATTATGTACACAATCATTTTTTAAACAAATTAAATTTTGTTAATTACATTAATAAAAATGAACTTCCCAAAAATTTAATTCTGTTGTTAGATTTAATTTATATTTTTATTAAATTAGATTTAATTGTTAATTTATTTATAGAAAGCATCTTTTTTAAACAAATTAATTGTTTTTTAACATTTTTTTTATAATACATTAATATAAATGAACAATTATATAAGTTAAATTTAATATCATAATTATTATGTTGTAAGTTCATTTTTATTCTATCTATCTATATAAGGATTTTTAGAGCTGTCGCCGCCTTCCTTCTTTCAGCCAACGTCTCCAGTCCTTTCTGTTCTACCATTCTCCATCTCTAAAGTCTTGTCTTTCCATGGCCTCGTCCACTTCATCCCTCCATGATCTTCGGGGTCTACCTCTTTTCCTCCTTTCTATTGGGCTCCAATCCGAAATCTTTGCTATCTACCTTGTATGATCTGTTCTTCTCACATGTCCATACCAAATTAAACGTTTTTCTTCGATGTAGCTAAGTATGTCTTGTTCTACTGTCATTCTTCGTTTTATCTCCTCATTTCTGATGCGATCCATTTTTGTCACTCTGCAGCTTCTTCTCATAAACTCCATTTCAGTTGCTGTGATTTTGGACCTGTTTCGATTATTTATTACCCAATTCTCTGCTCCATAGGTCATTATACTGCGTACCAAGGTGTTATAAATTCTCTTCTTTGTATTTCTGGTAATTTGTCTATCCCACAGTACCCCATTTATTTGTTTAATACATGTTCTTGTCTGTGCTAATCTGCTGGTTATCTCTTGCTCGGTGGTTCCATTTTTTGAGAGTATGAATCCTAAATATTTGAATTTGTCAGTGTTGTTAATTTCCCTATTATCGTCCATTTCCAAGTTTCTCACTGGTTCTTGCTCTGTTGTTAAATATTCGGTCTTTTCTAGATTTATTTCCAGTCCATTTTTTGTGTATTCCTTTTCTAATTTTCGGAGCATATAGCACAGATCTTCTTCATCTTGAGCCGTTACCACTTTGTCATCTGCAAAGCTTAATGTGTACAAGAAGTTGTCCCGGATTGGTATTCCCATCCCTTCACATTTCCTTTTCCATCTTGAACAGTGTCGGAGATGTAGAGCATCCCTGCAATAAGCCTTTTGTGGTCTTAAATTCGTTGGAGTATTTATTGCCGGTTTTAACTCTTACCTTGTTGTTGTTGTAGAGGTTTTTTACGGCTTCTATTAACCTCTGAGTTATTCCGATTTCCTTCATCGTGTTCCATAGTTGTTTTCTGGGTACCGTGTCATATGCCTTTTTTAAATCTATGAATGTCATGTGTACTGGTCTATTTTTTGCCATTTTTTTTTTCAATTAATTGTTGGAGTGTATATATGTGGTCTATGCAAGATCTTCCTGCCGTGAACCCCTCCTGATCTTCTCCGATTTTATTTGAGGTAGATTTTTCCAGTTTTTCTTTCAGTATTTTTCCATATAACCTGCCCATACATGCTATCACACTGATGCCTCTGTAGTTCCCGCACTTCTTCTTATCTCCCTTTTTATGTATCGAGGTTATATATGCTTTGGACCATTCATCTGGTATTTCGTTCAGGTTTATAGCGTTACTGAACATTTCGTGTATAATTCTGTGTAGTTTGTCCGTTCTGTACTTAATTAGTTCATTAACGATTCCTCCTGGTCCCACTGATTTTTTTTTTCATTTTTATTAATGTATCATAAAAAAATATAAAAATTTAACTCTACGTCTAAACAACTTACATTTCGCCGATTATATAGTCATAATAGCTGAGGACTCAGGAGTGGCAAGAAAGATAGTACAGGAACTCGTTTTGGTTACAGAAAATGTAGGATTAAAAATATAGACATTTGGAAAACAAAAATAATGACACATTTGAAACCCAACCAGAACATGAGTATTGGTGGGCAAGAAGTAGAACTCGTAGATAAATATAAACACATAGGACATGAAATTATGATTGGTAGTGATAATTAGATCCATGAACTGAAGAAAAGAATCGCTCTTGGGCGGGCAACATATCGAAAACTGAGAGTAACTTTTAAAAGGGAGCTGCCCACATGGCTGTAGGAATGCCTGATGAAAAAAAAAATGGATCAATGCGTCCTCCCAGTGTTGACGTACGGAGTAGAAATACTTACTTTGAGAAAAGCTACCTCGGCTACCAAACCAAGTGACAAACAGAGAAGAATGGAGCGATCCATGTTAAGAATAACTCGCGAGACAAAACAAAAAACGAAGAGCTCAGGAGAAGAACCAAGGTGACTGACGTCATCGAAAATGGAGATGGGCTGGGCACATAGCTAGAATGACGGGTGGGCGATGGACAAAGAGGTTATTGGAATGGAGACCGTCTACACCATGGGCTGACGATTTAAGAAGGAAAAATAAAAACAGGATTGGAGTGGCGCAAGTTAGACGCTATTGGAAACACGAGGAAGAAGCTGGTGATGATTATGAATTTGTATTTGTAAATAATTACAATACGTTATAAATATTTTGGAAATATAAAAATTTTTATCAAGAAAGAGCTCAAAACGAAAAAGGTAATGGTTCAAAGTTTATCAACCTACTGTTTATAACTTCGTCACAAATGCCGGTCAAACTTGACAGGTTGTATCTCAGAACCACTGCTCTTAATTCAATTTTTTTCCTTTAGAATAAGCGTCGTGCCGTGTCTTTTCCGACTCCGTTTTCTGAATTAAATTTAAACTAATACATACTATTATAGGTATTCTATTGTTTTATAAGCATAAAAACTGTTTATAATTTTAAAACATTCCTAAGGCAGATATAGATCGATTTCAATTCCAAAAAGTACGTTAGGTAGGTAGAGTGCTTTTTTATAAGTAAAAAAATTGGCAAACTTCTATATGATTAAGTTTTTTAAATCTATTAAATCGATTTTAATAAAATTTAGTAGTCTGTTTTGTTATGTTATAAATATTTTCTAGGCGAATTAAGAAGGTCGTAAGTGCAATATAAGTAGTTGACAAACAGTGAATAAAAAGGTTTGTTTCTCCCTCTTTTTTTGTATTTATTTCCGGTCAAGTAACACAAATTTCGTCTCTATAAAGTATACTTTTATCAAAACCTGTATCAGACTGATTTCAAAAATGCAAACCATTTTTGTCTATTACGTCAGGTTTTCTCACATAATATTGACTATGTTTGGGTACAATAACAAAATGTAAGCAATTTTTCATCTTTTTCCAACGTTATAAAATTTAGTTTATTTATTAATCATGTTCAAAACTACATTTCTGGTACACTTGCATTTCTCTAGGCTCATAAGTCCTTATAATAACGCTTTCGCATAATGTCGATGTTTTCTTTTCTGGCTGTTGACTCGTTGAGGATCATCTATCATGTTCACGTTTCATCTTCCTTGGTATCTTCTTTTCATTTCTTTGATGTGTTAATCTTTCGCCCTGCTCGTCACTGACATCACCAAAGTTTGCCGAGAAGTAATTAAGATGTGAGTAGAGACAGTGAAGTTTAATGCTCATGTTACAGCCCAGCTTCTTAAAGTTGTGGATCATGTCTGCGACGATTATCTTGTAGTTTGGATCTCTTTTCTTACCTATGAAACCAGTAACAGCTAATTTATAAGATGTCCATGCTGCCTTTTCATTTGTTTTTATTTTGTCCATAAAGCTGGGATCTGTCATTAATTTTCTAATGTCCGGTCTGACTGAGATTCCTCCCTTTAACTTTGCCGTGAATATACCTGGAACCTGTCCACAAAGATATCTGAAACACTCCCCTTCTTTACAAATTGTTTCATCGGCCCCAACTTAATGTGAAAATTACACCTTTTTGGGATCCACAAGTCTTTTTCTCTCAACATTTTTAACCCCTACTTGTAATCTTTCTCTCAAGGGCCAAGCTTTTTTTATGTAGTCTTATGTAGCTATCTGTCTCTACTGTCCCATTCACAGAGAAAGCAATGAAACTTGGTTTAGATACTTTGTTGACCAATTAGCATTGAAATCACCACATAGTGTCCATTTGTGGTCTGAATAGCAGAGTTTGTTTAAAACCAGTTCAAGGTTTTCGTAACATTCTTTCAAGTGAACCGAGTGTCCAATTGGTATTGAAGCATACTTATTGCTATTATGTAGAAGTACTGATTTAAGGCTTCTTTTTAAAGAATCAATAAAAAGTCACCACTCATTAGGAGCATATTCTAGTTTAAAATGTGCAATAAGTTCAGGAACATCACTGCAAAACACCATGTCTTCTTCTTGGGAGAAGAAATATAAATATTGTTCTGAAGCTATTTTCTTGTGGCATTTTAAATTAATTACTATTTAACTGGAAATAAGCCACAATTAAAGGTTAAAATACGTTTATTGACGTTTCAATTTCCACTTCGGAAATCGTTCTCAAAATACAAACATTAGTTCACTAATGTTTGAGAACGATTTCCGAAGTGGAAATTGAAACGTCAATAAACGTATTTTAACCTTTAATTGTGGCTTATTCCCAGTTAAATAGTAATTAAGAAATATAAAAATTCCTTATAATATATTACAAAAAAAAACTTTTGCCGATTCTTTAGAATGGGCTAGGTCTCTTACTAAATCGTTCAGTTCAAATTGTGAGAATGGATTGTTATCGATTGTGCCAGCATTGTAGCAATCACTGTCTTCTTTACTATTACCTTGCTGATACAATGGCTCGTGATTATCATGTAAATCATCCAAAGAATCTGGAGGAGAGGGTATTTGCACTTCAGGTCCATGAGGAACAGGGCGAATGGCTGTTTGAATGTTAGGGTAAGAAATATCCTTTTTGTTTCTCAAATTAAAATTCCAAAACGTAAGGACTGCTTTTTACCTTAAAACCATTTCCTTAGTTCTTCAACACACACTGAACAAACTTTGTGTGGGGCTTAAGGCTTATCTTGATCGCCTAACTTTATATCAAAATAAGCGAAATATACTTTTTCAACGAAATCGGAAGCTTTCTTTGTTGCGTTTTAACAGTATAGTTACCGCAACTTTGAGAGAAGTAATCTGGCGGATTTATACATTGTCTGAGAGCCATTGTCCAATGTATATACAACACAATAAAATAGTCACTACTTTAAAGCACTAGTAATAACAACACGTGAACTGCACCGAGTGAAGAGCTGCTGTGGACTGTACGACAGTATCAGTGCCTCACTCCTTGTTAATTGTGGGGAAAGGTGCAGCGCGACAGAGAGGCACTGACATGAAAGAAGGCGCAGTGAGTCAGCAAGTGGATAGGGAGGGCAAACGGCAAGAACAAGTGCTGACATGAAACTACTGGTGGTTTCTCCTAATTATTCTTTATTATATTATTTTTTTGAAATAACTGTACGTGATGGAATTTTTTCACTACTTTTCCCAAAATCAGCGTTAAAAACTATGAAAATCACTTATTTAATTTTAAACAATTTGTTGGTCGCAGACCTGTGCTATGTTTTATTTTCCGATGATATGAGTACACTTTCCATAATCATGGATTTGTTAATCGTCATAACTTTTATTATTGCAATGATAAAAATCCTCATGTCTATCGTACTCTCGATCTTCAGCACAGAGATGGTCCGTGTAGGGGAAATGATGAGGTAACTGGTTCGATGATTTAAAAGTAAATAGGTATTTGAAAAATTATAGTCCCACCTTCCTACATTTGGTAGATAAAAAATAAATAAAACCTCGAAGGACCAGCGACCATTAGGTCGCAAAATTGCGGATTAGTAATAATATAGTGGATAGTAAAGTTAAAAGTAGAATAATTAAAATAAGAATTAAGCTAGAAATATTTTTATTGTATTATTTACATGAATGAATAGTAGTATCGGGATTGCCAACAAATCACCCTTTTTAATAATAATAAAAACATAAATGTTCATATAAAATGTTCTTAAACCGCACAACTGTGTATATTAATAATTGTTCTTAAAGCTAAATACATGCGATTTATAGAACAAGAAAGTTTATAGTTTGTTGAATATCCGGCAACCCTGTAATTTTTCGGACCGGCATTCATGAAATATTGGCACACAAACTGTCGATTTTCTTCTGATAAAAGAATAATTTCAGGTACTTACATATTCGATGCACAGACACTGAATTTAATTAACTATTTAATAAAATAAGTTATTTGAAAGCTGCTTCTAATTGAGAAGCGTGAGAATTGTAACTTGCTTCTATTTGAGAAGCTGAAAAATAAGTTTGACTTACGTGCTTCTATTTGAGAAGGCAAAGACGAAGTGATTTTAAGGGTAGTTGGGTTTGAATATTTTGAATCTTAAGAACTGACAGGCGCAGAAGATACAATGCAGCAGAAAGAAGGCGTGTCATGCTGATTGAATGTCTTAAAATTAGTGAGATATATTAGTGAGAATAACAATCATTATTAAAATTATTATAGAAGGACAAACTATTGTAGAAAATATAATTAATTTTCTACATACTGGGGGGCGGGGAAAATTTAAAATATATACAATGATCGAAACGACCGTTAAGAAAAGGTTTAATACGAAATTGGAAGAGGTGCTAATTTTATTATGGGGCGAACATATTCACCTTCTGCTGTTTTTACACGTGCAGCGCGAACTTTACCATTCCTTCCAGCCAATAATTCCAATATTCTACCTAGTGGCCAATTTAAAGGAGGGCGATCTTCAGATTGTATGAGAACTAGCTGATTGATCGCCAAGTTTTGTTGGGGTAGTTGCCATTTGGGTCTATGCTGTAGACGGTGCAAATAATCCACAGACCATTTTCTCTAAAACTCTTGTTGGAGTTTGGAACACACTTTCCAATAAGAAAGCCGATTAGTAGGGGTCCTAGAAAGATCCCTTTCTGGGTAAGAAATAAGGGGAGCTCCAATCAGAAAATGACCAGGAGTAAGAGGCAAGAGATCATTAGGATCGTTAGAAAGGGGATACAAGGGACGGCTATTTAATATGGCTTCAATTTGCACTAATAAAGTTGAAAGTTCTTCAAAAGTAAGGCAAGTATTGCTGAGCAATTTGGTCAAATGAAATTTAGCACTTTTTACAGCTGCTTCCCAGAGTCCGCCCCAATGTGGAGACCTGGGAGGGATTAATTTCCAGATAATTTCAGTGGAAGAAAGAAAATTCTGAATTTCGTGATTATTTTCTTTGGATTTCAGAAATAAAGATAAGTCTCGTAATTGATTATGAGCTCCAATAAAATTGGTGCCATTATCAGAGTAAATTATTTGAGGATTTCCTCGACGACTAATAAATCGTTTTAATGAAGCAATAAAAGCTTCCGTGGACAAATTGGAGACAAGTTCTATATGGATAGCCTTGGTTACCATACATATAAAAATGGCTATATAAGCCTTAGTGGTAGGGGCCTTCCTTAATCTAGAGGAGCGAATCATAATAGGACCAGCAAAATCTATTCCGGTCTTAGAAAACGGACGAGCCTGTTGAACTCGATCCAAAGGCAAAGGGGACATTATCTGTGATGCAAATTGAGCATTAAATCTATGGCAAATAACACACTTTTTAATGATAGTTTTAATTCTTCGTATACCATTTAACGGCCAATATCGAAGACGAAAATTTCCAAGGACATTTTGAGCTCCACTGTGTCCTAAACGCATATGTTCCCGATTAATTAGTAGATCGACAACATGGTCATTTTCAGGGAGTAAAATGGGAAATTTCTGAGAAAAACTTAATTCGGTATATTCAAGTCGACCTCCTACACGGAGTATGCTATTTTCATCAAGGAAGATATTAAGAGGAAGTAATTTGGGAGTTGAAATAGATTGACGTCATAACTGGTGGTTTCTAAGAATTGACAATTTGAAGTAAAGTACGAATTATCATTGAGTATGCTTATTTTACTTAGTTCAATCAGATTTTAATGCATAAAACGCTTTAATACGTGTTTACTTATTTTTCCCACTTAGGGGTAGTTTTAAAACTTAAAAACAAAGTAAGGGTCTATTTTCCGCCCGAGTTACTAGACTATAATAGGGTTTGATGTCGTGCGTTTGGTTCTTCCTACACCGTATTTTGGATTTCTGGATGATTCCCAGCCGCCGCTCTTGAAGTGGAACAATGGTTTTTCGGTTCCATCTGAACTGAGTTTATTAGTCTAATTTATTAACTTTATTTATTATAAAAATATTCTAACACTTAGTTTATTAAAGTCTTTATTTAATTTATATATACAATATTCTTACACTTATCACAACTACTTTAATTTATATTATTTATTTACAATATTTATTTCCGCGTTACAATTAGAAACTCGACTCGATTATATTTTCAGACTGCATGACACAATGAAAGTTCCGCTATATATATGAAATAACCGTTATCCTGGAATCTCTCAAAGCCCATGGATGTCGACCTGTGTTGACCCTTGAATTGTCTCGAATGCCATGAAAGAAGACCGGTCTTACACCTCATTTTGTTTATCTCGAAGCTTCTTTGATCTTCGGTCGCCAACGAATTTACTCGACCCTTTTTCGGAGAGTTCCAATCGCAGGTATAACAGGGGACCCGTTTGGGTATTACCTGCTAAAAAATACTTGTTAGAAAAAGATGTTTAACAGTTAAATATGAATCATAATTTATCGCAACACATCTTATTATTTCAGATTTTAAATTTTGGCTCAAATTGACGCTGACTAAAGATATACTTAAGCTCTGACGTCAACGCAGTGGAGCACCTAGAATTTTCCTGGTGGGGGGTTGGTTTTTTTATGCTATCTCCATTTTGAGTCCTTAAAATTTAGGTTTTAGTTCAATTTAAAGTACTAAAGATAGCAGTTTCAAAGATTCAGGTCACTGTTATCCTGCCTACAAACTAAAACCACCCTCTCCTACTTGTGCGCAGTTGACTCTCGCACGTACCGTACTCCGAAAGTGAGATGGCCGCTGTACCGCTGACGACATTTTTGGAACAATCTCTTCTCTTATCTAGATTTTATCTCTGTCGTTAGCCGGTGGGTGTTTCTCTTCTTCTTTTTTCTTTTTAATTACTCTTCGGATGTAATTGTGTGTAATAACACTATTTCATTCCTCCTTACTTCCCGTCATCTTCACGATGATGTTTCTCACAGTCACAAGGTTCATACCTATTTCTTTATACATTCTGTTTCTCTTCACTGTACATCTAATACACTCCAACATTGTGTGAGTAACAGTGTCGGAATATTCGCAGTATAGGCATTTATTTATATCTGTTTTTCTGAACCTATGAAGATACGCCCTAAAATAGACAATCAACCCAGTTACTTAGGCTCGGCATCAGCATCTTGGTCCACTGGGCAACATCTTCCTTGTTGTTCCACTCTTCTTGCCATCTTTCCATTGATCTTTCCCTTTCTTCTTTTCTTGTGGTTATTATAAATGCTCCCTTGTCTCATAGAGATATCTCCTTTCTACTGCTAATACTTGCAGAGGAACACAACATGTGATAGTCCATAAGGCAGCCGCAGATACAGTCCTGTGGGCGCATGCTTCTCGGAACAGACTCGTTCTGTCTACTCTTATCATGAGCCTAATATTAGGTATCTATATCTGAATATAATGAAAAATATTGAAATGAAACCCTAAACTATATTTTAAATAATAATTTGTAAACAAATTAAATTTATAATAAAATGTCTAAATGGCGTTGCTTTAGAGCCATATGGTTTATTACCTCTTCTTCATCTGATGTCCTGATGGATAAACATTAAAGCTAAACCATTCCAATAACCTTTCACATGTATAGGTCATTACAGGTAATTTAATTATTAAATTAGCTTTTTGTATTTTTTGTATTATATGTAAAAGACAAGTTACAATTTCCTACTATTCTTATATATAATATATATATATATATATATATATATATATATATATATATATATATATATATATATATATATATTACATTATATGCCCTGGGTTGTCCACTGCGTCAACAGGTTACTGGCAATATAGAGTACTTTAACAATTCGAAATCTTTACATACATATATTGTTTCTTACTTAACTAAACAGAGATATTAAGCTCCTCTATTGATGTGCAATCGGCACTATCTTCTTCCTCAATAAGTAGGAATATCGGCAAGGTGCAATACCCTGGAATAGTGCAAAGGAATACACAATACAGGCGAGCTGTGTCACGCCGGTAAGAACAGAATTCTAGTAATGAGATACGATTACTGTCTTACTGACTGTCTCACGATTTATGAAATAATTGTAAGTCTTTTTAGACTTCTTTATTCCAAAGCGAACGAACAGCAGAGCGACCTCTTCAGCCTGTTTACTATTCGAGAAACTTTAAAAGTTAGTTCCGGACTTTTACTTCAATCGACTAATAAGTTAATGGCAAACTATTATTACTGCTTGTTCACTTATTGGAGAAATAACTATTTATTCCATAGAAATAACAAATTGGTAGTTAAGTGTCAAGTTCCCACTTCTATTACTGGCTATATTTTAAAGCCGTGCGAATTTTTGTTTATCTCAAACAAATTTGTAAGAAGCGACGAGGCTGTATCGACGAAGTCCAGAAGATCCGTTGATTGGAGTCTTCTTTATTTTATTTGTATTCCCCTTTATAAGCAATTCTGCTTGTTCATTGGGGGATTAATAACTCTATGGAAGGTTGTCACTCCATCTTTTGCGCGGTCGTTCTATACTTCTTCTGTCGATTGGTGACTTATCTCTTGCTATTTTGACGACACGGGTCTCCTCCATTTTCATTCATTCATTCATTCAATTTATACAATGAATGTTGTATTTTCTTCTAATGTCTTCACTTCTCTTTCGATATCTTAGCGTATTTCCTGTAATTCTTCTCAGTACTCTCATCTAAGCCGTTTCCAGTAGCCTTTGCATTGTAGGTGTGTCGGGTCTTGTTTCTGAGGCATATATCATTATTAGTCTTACAGTGGCTTTATAAATTCTTGACTTCATCTCAGTGTTAATATGTCTGTTTCACCATTTAATGTTATTAAGGTATCTTGCCAGTCTATTTGCTTTTTGTACTTGATTTCTCACTTCTTTGTCCAGGCTTCCATAGCTACACAGTGTAATTCTTAGGTATTTTATTTTCATTACTTCTTCAATACTGATGCCATCAATTTCTATTTTACATCTGGTTGATTCTTTGCTGACTACTATTGTTCTAGTTTTCTGAGATGAGATTGTCATATTAAATTCTTTTGCTCTTATGCTAAATCTGTGAAACAGTCTTTGCAGACTATCTTCATCTTGGGCTATTAATATTGCGTCGTTTATTTCTTTGTTTCCTATTCTATATCCTCTTCCTTTGTTAACGCTTTTGATGATTTTATCGATGATCAAATTGAAGAGCATGGGGCTCAATGAATCTCCTTGTCTTATTGCGCTGCCTATTTCTATATGTTCTGTAAGTTATCCATCTATTCTCCTTCCATTTTTTTTTAGAAGTTTTCTATAGTTTTTATAATATTTAGGAGAACTTCTCCATTATACAGAAGATGAATTACATCTCTGTCAAACGCTTTCTTTAGGTCAATCAGACACAGAAATGCTGGTCTAGTATACCCTAGTGATGATTCAGTAATGTGCTCTATAACGAATATTGCATTTGTACACGATCCACTACTACGAAAACTCTGTTTTTCATCTGCTAAACTTATCCTCAAAATTATTAGCCCTTGTAAAATTTTATTTGTAAGTTTTAGCGTAGTATTTAACAAGTTTATATCTCTATAGTTTTCCGGCTGTTTTTATTTCCTTTGTGAATAGAATTAGTTCGCTCGTTCTCCATTCTTCCAGTAATTTATTGTGTTTTATAATTTTGTTAATTGTTCTGTCATTGCTGCTTTACAATATTTCAGTAATTCGTTTGTTATCCCGTCTTTACCTACTGCATTTCTATTCTTCAGGTTTTCAAGTATTTCCCGAACTTCCTGTACTTACATTTATAATAAGTTCTTCATTTCTGGTAATTTCTGGTGTTTTCGGCTCTAGCGTTGTTTGTTCTTCCTCTACATAGAGCTTTTTTAGGTAGTTAATCCACGTATCCTTTTCTATGTGTTTTGGTTCTATTAGTTCCTTTACTTCCGTTCTTTGACCTCTTATGAAGCGCCATATTTCCTTTCACAGACCGTAAAAATCATGTTGCATTTCTATCGAAAAGCGTTCCCAGTGATCATTTTTTATTTTTCTTACAAATGCATATGTTTCGTTTATAACTGTCTTGTAATTATGATATGCCTCTTGTGTTTTGGTCGACATGTACTTCAGGTAAGCTTTTTTCTTTTCTTTACATTTTTCCTTCACTTCTGTACAAAACCATGGAGTTCTTCGTCTTGGGAACGATTTATTTGTATTTATATTTGTTTTACCAAGAACTTCCTTGGCCGAGGTTAAGATATTACACTTAATTTTTGCCCAGCTTTCTTCGACTTCACTTTCTGTAATATATGTGTTTCTGCTTTTTTCGGTTATTCTTTTTTGGAATAGGTATCTTGTGGAGTCATCGTGTCAGCTTTCGACTTTTATCGTTGTGGGTATTCTGGTGTTTTATTATCACATACATGTGTTCTCATTCGGATTTTGCACACTACCAATTTATGAGCTTCCTATTTCTTCTGATTTTAGTGCTCTTACATCTAAGATTTGAGAAGGCTGTAACTCTCTATTCGACAGAATATAGTCTATCATATATCTTTGTCCTCTACTGTTTTCAAAAGTGTATTTGAGTGGGTGGATTGGAGTAGGTGAGAAAATAAAACGTAGAGCTCCCTGAAATGGACCACTCAGCCAAAATAGGTCTTGCTATAGAGATTAAGACCAGCCTGTCCTTCGATCGAAATATGCACTGCTTTTATGCATTTATTATTTGCATGTGCGCAGTGATTTTTCCGTATAGAGACTTATGAAATCAAAGATAATAATCTTTATTGTAATTGGCCAGAACGACAATCTAAGCTCTGATTTGGTCCGCTCTGGCCACATTGATACTATCAAATACGACAAAGAAAATACCTCAGACATCTAATTAAATAAAATTATCTATATCCTTTTTATAGTCCTTTGTTCCTGTAAAAATAAGGTTACGACTATGCCGGTTAAAGGGCTACATATTATGGAAAAAATCATAAATCTAGAGGATTAATCCCGGTAGATTTATGATTGATATGAAGTTATATACAATAGTTTTTAAACAGTATAAAACTTGTATTTTATGTATCAACTGTCTACAATGACCCTGAGCGCTTAATGTATATTATGTTGAAATAAAAAATATTTATTAACATACATACCGTAGATTAAACACGAAAAATTTTTTTGTATTTAAAAATATGCTTTTAAGTATCTATAATTAAAATTCTATAATAAGAATGGCTATCTATATCAAGTATTTAATAGCATGTTGAATAGAATGTACAGTTTCGATATATTCGCACTATATGTATTTGGTCGTTGTTTTTTACAACGTTCTTTCTTTTATATAATAGCACAATACGTTTTATATTAAGAATTATGTCTTTTTAACTAGCTGTCTAATAAATCGTAATATGGTATAGTCTGCTCCATAACTATAAAACCACAACCGTTTTTATATTAAGATATATCAAAGAGAAGAATGTGATCTTGTAAAATCTTCCTTTTCTTTAATTATCATCTTCTGCAAGAACATTTCAGACTAATGTAATAAAATGTAGTCTTTAATTACTTGTTCGGAACAATATTCTCTATAATATCACCATAAATTATTCTTCTTTTGCTTATACATAGTTATGCTTCTTCTATATAAAGACAAGGTCGCATGATTTTTTTCTTTTGAACATATTATGAACTTAGTGAACATAGTATTTTGAACATAGTACTTTTGAAGTATAACCTCCTGAGACCTGACCTGATCTTTTTTGTTTTTTATTAAATAATAGAATTCGTATGATTTTTAGTATAAAAACACATGTAAATTTTTCAATTTTTTTTTTTGTCATCATCATATAACGGGGGTCCTACGGCGATTACTGCTTCCCGCATTTCAGCCTCCATCTTTTCCTATCTCTCCAATCTCCCTTTTCTAAGCCTCTAGATTGCATTGTTTTTATAATTTCTCTTCTCCAGGAATTTGGTGGTCTTCCCCTTTTCCTTCTTTCTGGCGGAACATACATTAAGGCTTTCTTTGGCCACCGCTCCTCCTCCATTCTCATCACGTGACCATACCATTGTAATTGCCTTCCTTGTATTCTATCTGAAAGAGTATCTCTAATTACTGTACGGTTTCGTATTTCCTCATTCCTGATTCTTTCCATTCTCGATACTCGACATGACCTTCTAAGATAATCCATTTCCACAACGTCTACTTTATCTTGTTCATTCTTTGTCATCGTCCAACATTCGGCACCATATGTGGTAATTGGTTCTACAATTGCTCTGTATACGCGAAGTTTGGTATGCATCTTTATTTTATTAGACCACAGTAATGAATTCAGTATTCGTATGCATTTTTTCCCTTGGGTTATTCGGTTTTGTGCATCTATCTTAACTCTGCCATCTGCTGATATGATGCTTCCTAGATATTTATACTGGTTTTTTTGGTAAATGTGATAAAAAACATATATATTCAAAAGGATATCAGGATCGCAGCAATACAAAATTATTGTAAATGAAATTGTTATTTCCCGTTATACATAAAAATATGTCACATGATTCACAATAAACTTTTGTTTTACCTTTACAACCTGGAAGCTTACATCTAACAGAATTTTTTAACTTGTGTGTTGTATCTTTCTCCTAGTAGACGTTTGAAGTAATGTTCTAGGTTTGTAACTGTTTCTAGTTACCAGTGTTGAAATGTTCCCAAAATCAGAATTTTCAGAAATGTTATCTTTAAGGAGCAACTCAGAACCAGCCATTTTAAACTCCAGGAACTTCATAACGGTTTTATTAGCATCACCAAGTTGCTTATGGTCATCTCTGTATAGAATCCAAGAATTGGCAACTGTCAATTAAATCTATTCTCCCATGGATTCTTTGTACTTTTTAACAATGTTTGGTCTAGGTACATATCGGGAGTCATTTTTTAACCATCGCTTACGTTTATCTGAAACGTTCTATTTGCAATGCAATTGACGCTAGCATAACTGATTTTATATCATACCATTGGACTATGGACTATCTGGGAACCTGGGTTGATGACAAAAATGACCAAATCAGAGAAATCAAAGTCCGAATTGAAACTGCAAGGCAAGTATTTGTGAAAATGAAGCAATGCTTACCAACAGAGACCTTCAGTTGCATCTCAGATTGAGGACTCTAAGATGTTACATATTTTCTATCTTACTATATGGAATGGAAGCTTGGACATTGAGGAAACAACACATAAGAAAAATGGAAGCGTTCGAAATGGGGTGTTACAGAAGAATATTAAAAGTTCAGTGGGTTCAAAGGATTACCAATGCTGAGGTACTACGACGTCTAAATAAGGAGTTAGAAATTATGAACAGCATAAAAAGAAGAAAACTAGAGTATTTGGGTCACATAACCAGAGGAGAAAAATATGAGCTGCTGAGAATTATTATGCAAGGAAGGATCCAAGGAAGAAGAAGCATAGGAAGAAGACGCATCTCCTGGCTGAGGAACCTTAGAGAATGGTTTAACTGAAGTTCACTACAACTTTTCAGAGCAGCAGCCAACAAAGTGACCATAGCCGTTATGATATCCAACCTCCGATAGGAGTTGAAACTTTAAGAAGAAGAAGATTGGACTATGTTAACTTTATTATCAAATCTTACATCTTACTCAGAAGGACCACGACCTAATCGACTCACCACCTTATCCCCGATGTTACATGAACTGCTTTGGGTATTCTGGATCTCATTATTGTACCAGTTAAAAAAATATTTTTGTTTAACATGCACTCGAGTAAAGGTAAGGTGGTGAAATATCTATCAATAAATACGTGTGTTCCTTCTAATAATGTTGTAGACAACTTAATAACTGCTGATGGACCAATACCTAACTTCTTAACATCATCATTAAGGCTAATATTAATCCTTTGGGAGTGGCGCAGACAAAATTTTTTAATCCTTCTGGATTAGGTTTACCTCGAACAAATTGTTTCATGTTACACAAGCCCGTAAAAGGTATCATTTATTCGTCATCAGCAACCTCACTGGATCTTGGAAGTGTCAAGCAACTTCTTCGTATTATTTCAACTAAAGGCCGGAACTTAAATAATTTGTCAGCGTTTGAGGCACAACAGCGTCAATAACAACTTTTAAATTGGTTCTGATTTTAAAATATCTATCACGTATCATGGCTTGTGCAATACTGTTGACTTTTGTTGTCCTAGCATAAAACATTCTAATTTGTGGATACTTTAGACAGGACATTAGAATAGATATTCCAAAAAATTTTTTCACCTCAGTTGGAGTAACGTTCAAAGGTTTTCCTTTTTCTTGCAAAAATTTAATATTTGTACAATTACAAATATTCTCAAAATCTGAATCATTAAAATACATACCGACGTAGTTTTCAGTCGACTGTATCGACAATTTCAGTAAAGTCTACATGCTGAGGGACAAAAACACCCATTTTGTTCCATGTATTTCGGTTCTCAAGCCTTTTTTTTCGTTCATTGAGTGGCACGTTATCTAATTCTTCTTCGGATAGTATTTATGTGTCCTCTTCATCATCTGTAGGTATATTGAACCAAATCTGATTGCTGAAGCTAATACAATTCTTCATTTTAATGGATTCTTCAAAGCCATCATTAGAGTTTTTAGAATCTGAAACGTCTATATCTGAATTTTCCAGACCTTTAAGAAGTCTCTTGGTCTGAATGGTCAATTTCGGGTATTAAATATTCTTTATTGCTAAAAACAGCTGAAACAAAAAAGCCTAATATAATATTTTATACAGTGCTACTTATAAATCCGTTCCCCCCTCGTATCCTTTGAACGGTTATCGTTATAATAGTGAAATTTGGAGGGAGGTAATAAACAGACGTAGGCTTCTCAACTAGTCATAACAGGTGACGTAATAGTGACAGATTACGTTACAGCGCCACTGTGACAGATAATTTTAAATGGGACCTTATGGCAAGTGATACCTCGTTTGAAAGGTATTGAAAATAACTATTGCGTCATAATAATTTTGTTATTATGACTGAATTGTTTAAAGGAAAAAAAATAACATTTAGTGAAATTCAGGTAATTTTTTTTGTTGAACTATTAAAGTTAAAATAAACATTTTCCATCAATAATTGCTTTCATAACAAGTTAAGAAATTGTAATAAGTAAAATTATAAATGTTAGGAAGTGGTTAAGCTGTCATATTAATTATTCTCAAAGTTTTAAGATTTAGTATTGACATATGACAGTTAGCACTATTTTTTTTGACAGTTGATACATACTTAATCATAAATTGAGATCTTGTTTTGTTTTTTTTTTAAAAGGTTAACCTCTATGCATAGCTCCTTTTAAAAAGATATTTTTCATTTGTAATAATTTATTTCTGCTACAAAATGTCACTCATTAACAATTGTAAGTTCTTATAGTATCTCCAACTTCTAGAGTTTGTAAACCGATAGTAACATGTTTGTTTTTGTTATTTTATGTTACTATTTCTATTTGTAACTGTTTGTGGTGAGACAACAATAAATGTGTAATTTTTTTTCTAAAAAAGGGTATTATTTCCTTTAAAAAGTTTCTAACCCTTTTTTATATTTTTTAGGAAGGAAGAGCCTTTCTTTCACCCAACAGGAAGATTCTTCTAAGCGGCGTCCTTACTTTAAATAGCTTAAGAACCTTCTTGTGTTGTGTTTATCCAGGAGGTCCATGTAAGTTCCCCTTTTATTTCATTTTTGTAGTTACCCCACTCCAGTCTCCTTGTCATCCACTTATTCACGACCCAGCTCCCCAAACAACCCATGAGTAGCCGTTTGCAAACGTCCCGGTTTGTTTTGCTTACCCTATCTCCACCCCAATAATTTCTGTCCCCAATTTTTAACCCCTTATAGTAATACCCGATGTGGTAGGCAAAATAATCGTTACGAGTTTAAACTCATTTTGATGAATAAATTAAATAAATACTAAAATTGTAGTTTCTCATTTAATCAATAAATATTTAACAACCAGTTTTTATAGTAAGTGTTAAAAATGTGCTCCATCTACTTCCTGACAGTAATGCATCCTATTTCTAAACTCTTTCCGTACTCGTTCAAATGTGTCGGGGAAATTGCCCTACATTCTTCAACAATTCGTTGTTTCAAAATGTCAATATTGTCGGGTGCTGTAGCGTAAACTTTAGATTTCAAATATCGCCACAGAAAAAAATCTAATGGTGTGAGGTCCGGTGACCGAGCTGGTCATTCTATCGTACCTCGTCGTCCAATCCATCTACCTCGATATTCCTCATCTAGGTAACGTCTTACTGCACTATAATGGTGTGCAGGAGCACTATCTTGTTGAAACATTATTTCCAAGTTGCCGAATTCATCTGGATTATCCTCCAGAATTTCAAGTATTAACGGTTCAATTTCATTTTGTAACATCTCTCGATACATTTAACCGGTTAATTTAGTATTGAGAAAAATAGGCCCAACTATGCTTTCCAAAATACCTGCCCAAACATTTATTTTTTTTTTTTACAAATTCAGTATGTGTTTCACCAAAGACGTGAGGATTTTTGTCACTCCAATAACTCACATTGTATGTGTTAACATTTCCATTGAAGGAAAAAGTACTTTCGTCGCTAAAACAAATTGTTTTTAAGTAATTGGGCTGTTGGTTAATTTTGTTGGACATATTTTCACAGAATTCTAGTCTTCGGTCGGGGTCATCATCTGAAAGTTGGTGCACAATTTTTAATTTGTATGGATGAAATTTGTTTTCAGCCAACACTCGGTGTACTGTCTTTTGACTGATTCCATAGATGGATGCAACTTGGGCTGTAGAAGAAGTAGGGTTCACTGCCATTTCTGAAATTATGTCAATTTTTTGTCTTCACTAATTATTGGTCGACCAGATCGTTTGACATCTTGAAGACTACCTGTATGTTTAAACTTCCGAAGAAGCTTCCTCAAATAAGCTGTTGATGTAGGGCGATCGGGGTACCTCTCATTATAAAGACGTTCCGCTACATGGAAGTTATTTCCACATTCACCAATTATTAACACAGCTGCTACTTTGTCGGCTACAGTACGTACCATTCTACCTTTGTAAAAATTTAAACGTCTCGTTAAACAATAACTAAACTAAATATTAACTAAGAACAAGTAACTAAAAACAACTTAACTAAACTTGAATAAACTAAGCAGAAACAGAAACTAAATATCCAGGTATAAACGCGTTTGCAAACTAACAATAACTAGAGAATTGACTAAACTAAACAGAAACAGAAACTAAATATTGAGCTATAAACGCTTTTGTAAACTAAAAACTACTAGAGAATTGACAAACGTCAACTTTTTGGACAAATAACCAAAGGCAGACATAAAATTTTTTATTAATTAGTTATTAATTATAATTAATTAAAATTATCTTAAATCCAAACAAAATTAGTATGATTGAATAGGTATATTAAAATAATTGTAGTTTCGCATTTAATTAATAAATATTCTAACTAAAAAAGTTGACGTTGACGTATAAACAATTAAGTAGAGAAAAGAAAAACCAAAAGTAACCAGAGGCGAAGGTTTTAATATTTCTTAATTAAATGCGAAACTACAATTTTAGTATTTATTTAATTTATTCATCAAAATGAGCTTAAATTCAAATAAAATTAGTATGGTTAAATAGGTATTTTCAATACCTTCCAAACGAGGTATCACTTGCCATAAGGTCCTATTTAAAGTTATCTGTCACAGTGGCGCTATAACGTCATCTGTCACTATTACGTCACTTGTTTTGACTAGTTGAGAAGCTTACGTCTGTTTATTACCTCTCTCCAAATTTCACTATTATAAATATAACCGTTCAAAAGATACGAGGAGGGGGGACTTTTAGACGCATCCGGAGATTCCTATTATATTACATAAGTAAACTACATAGAGAGGTGAACATCAGGCAATGGCGAAGGGAAGTATCCGACAAGGTAAATGGAAGAACGTTGTTAAGCTGGCTAAGACCCACATAGGGTTGTAGCGTCATTAAAAAAAAGAAGAAGAAGAAACTAAATAAACTGTTGAAAATGAAATGAAGAAGGGAGAGATATGTCCAGCAGTGCAAATAGGTGTTTCCATAATTATTACGTCATTAATTTCAACAATCAATTGATGTTTATACAACAACAGAAGTTATCATTTAGATAAAAAATTATGTTAATTTTTATATTTCTAATCGAATACCCTTGAAATCATCTATTTCGCTTATGCCGCATTCAAAAATACTCATGGATCCCAATATATGTATAACTTCGTCATTACTTATGTTTTATCTTTATCACTCAATGTGCTATCGATAATTGGAGTAGATTAAAATTTTATTTTTGTCACTTGAATTATTCTGCTGACAATAAGTTAGTTAGTATAATATTTTATTGTGATTGTTAACATGGGTATGAACAAAGTTTTTCGGCGGTTTTTTAAAAATCGTAACAAGGTAGGGGTTTTTCGATTTTTTGTTAGAATATTTTACTTTTTAATAATATGTTGATACGAAACTTTCTATTGTGTTTTGTTCTGACCTTCAAACTGTATTAAAATTTCTATAAATTATCATCACCGTCATCATATGTATCTGATTAGGTACTGATAAGCAAAGGCAGTATAAAGCTTTTATGTGATGCACCATTTAGATACTATAATCATCAATCACGATTGAATAGTTTACTGATAAATATAAACATCTGTTAAAATACTCCTGTCTCTCCCGAAACTTTCCATCAATTTTTTTATTATTCATTGTTATCATTCTATTTATTTTGAACTATAACTTTGTAAATCTAAAACTCTTTTCTTGTGGCATATCTAAGTTAAATATTATGTTAAATCCGTAAAATAGTTTCGAAACACAATTCAGATAACTGCCTTAATCTGAACCTTCTATAAATGCAAGGTATAACAGACGCTGATAAAGATGTTAATAGAGACATGGGGAATCTAAAATTTGCATTCCACGACATGTCTCCTCAGCTAAGCAGAAATCGTTAGCGAATTGGTTTCTTGTACTCATACAGAGTAGATCCGAATAAAAATAAAATTAAAGACAGTCAAGATTTCCTTTCACGCAAAAATAGTCTATGTATCTGTTGATACGTATTTCGCTTTAATAAAGCTCATCAGAACAGTTATTCATAGGCTTTCTCAACGTGAAAATTAATCTTTTCCTGTCTTTGTGAAGCAACGATAAAATGGCTTCGAAACGGACGCAATAGCGACATCTGATATTAAATCCGTAAAATAGTTTCGAAACACAATTCAGATAACTGCCTTAATCTGAACCTTCTATAAATGCAAGGTATAACAGACGCTGATAAAGATGTTAATAGAGACATGGGGAATCTAAAATTTGCATTCCACGACATGTCTCCTCAGCTAAGCAGAAATCGTTAGCGAATTGGTTTCTTGTACTCATACAGAGTAGATCCGAATAAAAATAAAATTAAAGACAGTCAAGATTTCCTTTCACGCAAAAATAGTCTATGTATCTGTTGATACGTATTTCGCTTTAATAAAGCTCATCAGAACAGTTATTCATAGGCTTTCTCAACGTGAAAATTAATCTTTTCCTGTCTTTGTGAAGCAACGATAAAATGGCTTCGAAACGGACGCAATAGCGACATCTGATATTAAATCCGTAAAATAGTTTCGAAACACAATTCAGATAACTGCCTTAATCTGAACCTTCTATAAATGCAAGGTATAACAGACGCTGATAAAGATGTTAATAGAGACATGGGGAATCTAAAATTTGCATTCCACGACATGTCTCCTCAGCTAAGCAGAAATCGTTAGCGAATTGGTTTCTTGTACTCATACAGAGTAGATCCGAATAAAAATAAAATTAAAGACAGTCAAGATTTCCTTTCACGCAAAAATAGTCTATGTATCTGTTGATACGTATTTCGCTTTAATAAAGCTCATCAAAACAGTTATTCATAGGCTTTCTCAACGTGAAAATTAATCTTTTCCTGTCTTTGTGAAGCAACGATAAAATGGCTTCGAAACGGACGCAATAGCGACATCTGATATTAAATCCGTAAAATAGTTTCGAAACACAATTCAGATAACTGCCTTAATCTGAACCTTCTATAAATGCAAGGTATAACAGACGCTGATAAAGATGTTAATAGAGACATGGGGAATCTAAAATTTGCATTCCACGACATGTCTCCTCAGCTAAGCAGAAATCGTTAGCGAATTGGTTTCTTGTACTCATACAGAGTAGATCCGAATAAAAATAAAATTAAAGACAGTCAAGATTTCCTTTCACGCAAAAATAGTCTATGTATCTGTTGATACGTATATATGATTATATACCTAACAGGTATATAATCCATGGGTTTGGATCCATATGTTAAATAATTTTTTTTAAATATACGCCGTAGGACCCCCATATAACGGGGGTCCTACGGCGATTGCCGCTTTCCGCATTTCAGCCTCCATCTTTTCCTATCTCTCCAATCTCCCTCTTCTAAGCCTCTAGATTGCATTGTTTTTATAATTTCTCTTCTCCAGGAATTTGGTGGTCTTCCCCTTTTCCTTCTTTCTGGTGGAACATACATTAAGGCTTTTTTTGGCCACCGCTCCTCCTCCATTCTCATCACGTGACCATACCATTGTAATTGCCTTCCTTGTATTCTATCTGAAAGAGTATCTCTAATTCCTGTACGGTTTCGTATTTCCTCATTCCTGATTCTTTTCATTCTCGATACTCGACATGACCTTCTAAGATAATCCATTTCCACAACGTCTACTTTATCTCGTTCATTCTTTGTCATCGTCCAACATTCGGCACCATATGTGGTAATTGGTTCTACAATTGCTCTGTATACGCGAAGTTTGGTATGCAATTTTATTTTATTAGACCACAGTAATGAATTCAGTATTCGGATGCATTTTTTTCCTTGGGTTATTCGGTTTTGTACATCTATCTTAACTCTGCCATCTGCTGATATGATGCTTCCTAGATATTTATACTGGTTGCAGCCTTTTGTGACTGCGTTTTCAAGCCTCAGATCTGTGGTATTTCCTCCAATTTTTAAATATTCTGTTTTGCTTATGTTTACAGTAAGCCCCCATTTGGCATATTCCTCAAATAATTTTCGATTCATATAATTTATATCTTCCTCATCGGTTGCAACCACCACCTGATCATCTGCAAACAACAATGTATACAGAGTTTCTTGTCCCACTTCGATGCCCATAAATCTACATTTATTTCTCCAATTCCTCAATGCTTCTTGGACGTATATTTTAAAGAGTGTCGGTGACAAACAGCATCCTTGCTTAGGCCTTTAGTGACTTTAAATTCATTTGAGGTTCTGGTTCCAATTTTTACACAACTAACTGCATTTTCGTACAATTTATATATCGCTCGGATATACGTCGAATCCAATCCGGACCTTTCGAGGACCTCAAACATTTTCTTTAACGGGACACTATCATATGCTTTCTCAAGGTCTTGGGACAATGATAATTTTTTTTTATCTAACACTTATTCCACAATATTCCACATCAACCACGCAGGATTATTAGTGGGATAACAAACACAATAGTTTTAATATGATTATGTAAATTAAATAGTATAATACAATTTTATATCTCTTAAATAATTTAATTAAACCTTTAAATTTTTATCTGGATGGAAGTGGAGCAGTTGGTCCAAATTGGTGGTGGATCTTTGCTGATTTGCGTGTGACAGTAGTATGACCAATTCTCAAACGGTTTATAATTACTTAATCTCGTCTACTTGTGGGGTTATTCAAAGAACTGTTCACATTTGGGCATATTGGGTTTAGTTTGGTTGCTGAATTTTCCCAGTAATTTTGCCAAATGTTATTGCAATGAACATTAATCAGATGTTTCATGTCACTATAAGGATATTTTGTAATTTTTGTAGTATTTTCTAAGTTGATACGGCTTGTAATTGCTAGTTGATCTCCTTTTCATTTCCTCAGATTCCTGTGTGCGATGGTACCCAAATGAAAGCTGTGTCCTTTCCCATTGAATGATGTATTTCTAATTAATTTTTTATTGCTTGTATAATGGGATTTGTTGTATAAATTTGCTTTAATTTCAATAACGCATTAAGTAAGTGAATCTGTAATGATGACGCACTTCATCGTGTTACTCGTTTTTAAAAAAGTTGGGGCTTTTAATATAGCTGTGGTCTCGCCTGCAAGTGTACTACAATTTGTAGGTAAGTGTATGCTGTAGGAGTTTTCTTCATCAGAATAGTAAGCAGCAGCATGTTTATCTGGGTTTTAGAGGTGTCGGTAAAGATTTGTAAGTAGTTGGAGTAATGGGATATGATTTCTGCAAAAAAATGTTTAATTATCGAGAAGTTTGTATTTGATTTGGGGTACTTTCTTAGTGTTAGGTCAATGATCAGTAGGCAGGTTGTCCATGGAGGAGAGATTGCATTTGTATATAGCAATAGACTAAGTTGATTCATGTTAAAATTTGTGACTTTTATTCTTTCTATTAGAGGTGTACAGTTTGTTGTCTTTTTAAAAGAGAGGATGCCAGGGTACAAAAATTTGAGAGAAAAGAGGAGGTTGTTTTTGAATTTAAATTTTGGCAATCTAATTTAGTGATAATTGTTGTCGCCTTATGTTTAGAGGTGGCTCTTTAGCTAGAACTTGTAGACGACTAGTGGAACTCGTTCTAAAGGCACCAATTGCCAATCTCAAAGATATAGATTGAATACTGTAAAGCTTTTTTAAGGTAGCTTTTCGTGCGGCGTTATAACAAGTTTGTTAGTTATTTATTAATATTATCCAGATTTAGCCATACGGCTCACACTCCCTCTAAGGGGAAAATTTACTCATCCCAGATACCTACGGTGTCACAAGGATTGAGCTCTGGTGGGACTCTTTCCGTGTTATCGAGCCCTAGGTGACTTGGTATGCTGGAGTATCTTCCAAAAATTTTCGTACACATCTGGATGTTGAGAGTAGTACAGCTTTCTGTATGGCCTTATAGAGATGTTCATTTAGACCCAGCTGTTTTATGTTCTCTAGGAGGTTTTTGGGAATAACACCAGTAGTAGATAGAATAATAGGTACTGTCTGGGTACTTTCCATTCTCCATTGTCTCCTGATTTGTATTTCTAGATCTGTGTACTTGGCGATCTTTTAGTTGTATTCAACACGTAAATTATTGGTGTATTATATATTAGTATGAATGTAATTATTAGTATTAGTTTATTAATATTTTAGTATCTGCGTTCAAAACTTTATTAGACAGAATTTGAGTATATTTAACCTAGATTGACAGGAATGTTGTAGTTTGTTGATATTAAAGTTCCAATTTTAAGGTTCTGGTAAATGTTAAAACAAGAAAATTAACTTCTTCTGATTGTTTTAATGATAAATTATTTAAAGTTAGGAAATAAAAATAATGTTTAAGCGTATACTTTTGGTACCTCTTCTTAGTTACTGATTGCTTCTTCAAGTGTTTTAGGGGCTTTGTATAGTTCGCTGTAGAATTTAGTCATGAGTTGTATTAGATTATTTCTGTCCGTAATTCTGTTGTTTTCTTTTGTTAGAGCAACAATTTGCTTTTTCCCAATGATTAATGCTTTTCTTGTTTTCTTATAGTTTTTTCTGTTTTCGATTGCATTTTCTACCAGTCTTTCATTGTATTTTCTTTTCTTACTTAATACTTTTCCTTATTATCTTACAAAGTTGTGTGCATTGTATTGTCTCAGTTTGCTAAGTTCATTTTGTTGTTGCGGGCTTCCGATTTCTTGGGCACTATCAAGGATCTCACTTACATATATATATATATATATATATATATATATATATATATATATATATATACATATACATATATCGAACAACAAAGTTTTGTGTCAAATAATTTCAAAAATAAGTTTACGAAAATAAGTAGTCATTGATGTTGGAAAAATAATATTAAAATTAAAACAAAAGAAATACCCGGAAAATTGGTCGCATTTTATTGATATCTTTATAATATTTACATCGCATTTTTTTGTTTCAGGCGCTGCTGGTCCAGAAGGACGAGAAAATTGAGGAATTGACACGTCAAATTCAGAGTTTTGATCGCGAAGTGATGCGGGAACAACGGCTGCAGGATCTGCAGCAGCAGTTGCAGATACGCGAAATCGAAATATCGGATTTACGGTCGCAATTGGACAAATTCCAAAGTGTTATTCGCGTTCAAAATCCGACGAGTCCTAAAGGTATGAGACCTCGTAAACAAAGGGCGGGTATTTCGGCGGAACCGCAGAGTGAGGCTTCCATATTGGAGTTAAGCAAGCAGACCTTCACTGTGCATCCTAAAGATGAAAGGTAAGACTTTGGATTTTTATTGCATAAGAAAATAAGCATAGATAGAGACATAGATTGTCCTAAAATGGCAGTATGTACGTACATTTATTACATACTTAAATAAATACATCATTCTCTTCGGATTAGATACCACCATCATCATCACAGTCGTCATTTACAAAAGAAATTATGATTGTTATATTGATTCTTCTATTATCATATTCAGTTTTCAGAATTTTTCTTCTTTTGCTATGTGTTTTACCAATTGTCAGATGAAATTTTTTATCTTGAGTCATTTAGTAAATTACTAATACCTACAGGTTTAGATATAGTATTGTTTCTAGCCAAAAATCACTTTATTTGAGCCCAGATTAATTCAGACGATAAGGTAGTAATCGCAACACAACGTTCAGCAGTCTAAGTAACGAGTAAAACTCATAAAATAAAGAACCGTCATCATGGAATCATAAGAACACATGGACACCGTTGGGCACATCGCAAAAATCTAGAGACATTTTTATATTTATATGTACATTTATTTTTTTGTCGAAGTATTTAGATGATAATAATAAATTTCAACAAATTTAATATAAAATAAAATTCGTTTCTTTCTCTCTTTCTCTTGTCGTTTCTCCATTACAGAGGATCATGATTTCCTCCAATACTCGTAACAAATTTCCTCCATGGTCTCTATGTTCGGTTGCCCTAAGAGTTTCGCAATATGAGTGGCCTGTTGAATTCTCAATTTGGTCGGAAAATCTGTTAGGTGATCGTCCTCTTGGTCTTTTTCCCGGAACGTCTCCAGAACACTATTAATCTCTTTAAATTATCCTCACTTTTGCGAATCACGTGACCAAATAACTATAGAATTTGCTGCATACATGTCGTGGACAGCTTTTTTTAATGAAAAGTTGGTTAAGAATGGACACAGTTGTCCGATCAGCTGTCCAAGATATGCGCAGAATTCTTTTCCATCACCACATCTGAAAGTTAGCAATTTTTTGATGTTCTTATTCGCGAAGATTTAAGTTTCTGTCCTGTTAAGAAATATTGAGAATATAAGTGCATTTACCGTCACGTGCAAGTGTGCTTCTGATGAAGTCAACAATCAGTTGGTGAAATATTAAGTGACGAGTAAATAGAATTGTTTTAATTCCAGACCGACAGAACCTTCTTTTTCTTCTTCCTCTTTATAAGCAATTCTGCTTGTTCGTTGGCGGATTAATACCTCTATGGAAGGTTATCACTCCATCTTTTGCACGGTCGTCCGATAGTTCTTCTGCTGGTTGGTGACTTATCTCTTACTATTTTGACGACACTGGCCTTCTCCATTCTGCTTAAGTGGTTATTCTTTTCTTCTAATATCTTCATTTCTCTTTCGAACCCTCAGCGTATTTCCTGTAATTCTGCTTAGTACTCTGATCTCTGCCGTTTCCAGTAGCCTTTACGTTGTGGCTGTGCCGAGTCTTGCTTCTGAGCCATATGTCATTATTGGTCTTAAACTGGCTTTATAAATTCTTGACTTCATCTCAGTGTTAATGTGTATGTTTCGCCATATAGTGTTATTAAGGCATCCTGTCAGTCTATTTGCTTTTTGTACTTGATCTCTCACTCCTTTGTCCATGTCTCCATAGCTAGACAGTGTAATTCCAGGTGTTTTATTTCCATTACTTGTTCTATACTGATACCATCAATTTCTATTTTACATCTGGTTGGTTCTTTGCTGACTACTATTGTTTTAGTTTTCTAAGATGAGATTGTCATATTAAATTATTTTGCTCTTATGATAAATAACTGGACCAGTCTTTGCAGACTGTCTTCATATTGAGCTATCAATATTGCGTCGTCTGTGTAACAGAGTATTTTTATCAATGAACTTCTCAATTATATAGAAGATGATCTTTGAGTCTTACTCTGTCAAACGTTTTTTTTTTAGGTCATTCAGACACAGAAATGCTGGTCTGTTACACTCTAGTAATTTCTCTGTAATTTGTTTTATAACTAGTATTGCATCTTTACACGATCTTCGACTACGAAAACCCTGTTGTTAATCTGCTAAACTTATCCTCTGATTTATTAGTTATTTACTACTACTACTACTAAGGATTTCCACAGTTTTCACTGTCTTCCTTCGCTCAACCGTTTTCTCCAATTTTCATTCCAGTGTCCATCTCGCAGGGTTCTTTTCTCCATAGCCTCGTCGATTTCATCTCTGAATGACCTTCGGGGTCTTCCTCTCTTTCTTCTTCCAATCGGGCTCCATTCTGTGATTTTGTTTATCCAGCGTCCTGTGTCCGCCCTTCTGACGTGGCCGTACCAGGATAGTCTCTTCTCCTCTATATAGTCGATTATGTCTGATTGCACTCCCATTCTCCGCTTAATCTCTGCGTTTTCAATTCTGTCTCTTTTTGTAAGTCTACAGCTTCTCCTCAGGAACTCCATTTCTAGTGCTCTTATTCTACCTCTATTTCTCTTGTTTATTGTTCAGTTTTCGGACCCATATGTCAGGATACTTCTTGTCAGGGTATTATATATTCTCTTTTTTGTCTTTATCGTAATGTTCTTATCCCACAACACTGAGTTTAGTTGTCTTATACAGTTTCTTGTTTGTCTCAGTCTGTTGTTTATATCTTCTTCTGTTGTTCCCTGGTTCGATATTATGGTTCCTAAATACTTGAATTTATCTGTTCCATTTATTTGTCTTCCCTCGTCTATCTCTAGGTTTCTCATATCCTTGTTTTCTGTTGTTAGGTATTCGGTTTACTCTAAGTTTATTTCCATTCCGTTGCTTTTATATTCTTCTTCTAGTTTTCTGAGCATAAAGCTGAGATCTTCTTCATCTTGTGCGATGACTACTTGATCGTCGGCAAAACTTAAGGTGTATAGGTATTCGTCTCTTACTGGTATGCCCATTCCTTCGCACTTTCTCCTCCATGGTTTGAGTGTCTTTTCCAAGAATATTTTAAACAGAGTAGGGGACGTAGCACAGCCTTGTAGAAGTTATTTAAGTTTATTAATTAATGTTGTTAATTGTTCTGTCATTGCTGCTCCACAATATTTCAGTAATTCGTTTGGTATCCCATCTTTACCTGCTGCTCTTCTGTTCTCTAGATTTTGTATTTTAAGTATTTTCGGAACTTCCTGTACATTTATATTAAGTTCTCCATTTGTGGTAATTTCTGGTGTTTTTGGTTCTAGCGTCGTTTGCTCTTCCTCTGCATAGATTTTTTTAGGTATTCAATCCACGTATCATTTTCGTGTGTGTTTTGGTTCTATTAGTTCCTTTACATCCGTTCTTTGACCTCTTATTAAGCGCAATATTTCCTTTTGCAGACCGTAAAAATCATGTTCCCATCATTTCTTTCGAAAAGCGTTCCCAGTGATCATTTTTTATTTTTATTACAAATGCATGTGTTTCGTGTCTAATTGTCTTGTAATTATGGTATGCCTCTTGTGTTTTGGTTGACATGTATTTCAGGTAAGCTTTTTTCTTTTCTTTGCATTTTTATTCACTTCTGTACAAAACCATGGAGTTTTTTGCCTTGGGAATGATTTATTTTTATTTATATTTCTTTCACCAAGAACTTCCTTGGCCGAGGCTAAGACATTAGACTTAATTTTTGCCCAGCTTTCTTCGACTCCATCACTTTCTGTGTTATATATGTTCATTGCCAACACGGGCATTAAAATTACCCATAATGACTGTATATTCATCATTTGGGGTCTTGTTTATTACAGCTGAAGGTGTTCGTAGAAGTTTTCTCTTGTGGTGGTATCTCTGTTGTTCTCTGGTGCATAGATTGCTATCACATTTAGAGGTTTGACATCCAGTTTAACTTTTACACTTACTATTCTTTCAGAGGTATATTGACATTCTTGTACTTGGTGTAAAAATTTTCTGTGTACTAACAGGGCGACTCCTTCTTTGGCTCTGGTTTCTTTCGCAACACCACTACAAATCATCAGATAGTCATCTAGCATAATTTGACCCTTTCCTTTTTTCTTCGTCTCTTGCAGTGCACATATGTCTATATTTTTTTCCACAAGCTCTTTTGTAATTTCTTTCTCACTTGTGTTTCTCTTGTGTTTAGAGACTTTACGTTCCAAGTACCGATGCGAAGTATATTTTTCGTTTTCCATAAATTCGTTGTCCCCTTTCTCGCGTTAGTCGTCGTAATGAAATCGTTCCTGTTCCGAGGCATAATGCTGTTTCTATTATGAGCTGTATGGTTTTAAAGACTATCCGTAGGGTGTTAACCTGGCTGTAAACCCCCTCCTCCTTTATCCGGGCTTGGGACCGGCAACTGCCATATAAAAAAGATTATTTGAAATAATATGATGTCGATAATAAAATTTAATAGTTTTTCAGACAACAAAAATTTGTCTACAGTCTCAAGTTGTGAAGGATTTGTTTATCGATGGGCCAAACATATCTTTCAACTAGCGGTATTATGTTAATCTCCTTAACCTATTTTTTAAGTTCGAAAATAATTCTGATCTACTACTTGAATCGAACGAAAAAGTTTCCTAATTGAATTTCTAAATGGTTTTGTTTGGCCGATTGAAAAATTAGAATGAGTGGAATTTTAAGATGTATTTAAATATGATGTGTAGATAGGATTAAGTCACAATTATTAGTTGTAATGAAAATTACATTTTTAACTACTAATCTTGACGTTTCGACTTCCACTGCGGAAATCGTTCTCAAAAAAGATTATGTTAAAAAAAATCTGCGGAAATGTGTGCCTAATTGTGTGTATCAGGAACGTTCTTGGGGAACTCCTAGAAGAACTGACCGGAAATCGATTTAGACAAAGTAATTAACTATAAAACGCTATAAACTAAAGTTTCATAAATTATTTATAACTAAAAATGATTTAATTACTTGAACGCAATTCAGAATTGTCAGATCTAAAATAAATTATAATGAACAATTAAGAAATAGAAGATAATCTTTAAATACTAATTACAAAGATATTAGAATCTTCAGTTATGTCGATATAGAGGCAGAGAAGTGTTAAGAAATATTAATGGAAAAGAAATATAAACATTTGGATAATACTGCACGATAAGTAGTGGTGCTATTGAAAGTTGCTAACACATCCAATTTGGCTACACTGCGTTAAACCGTGCAAACGACCTTGTCCTAGCACTCCATAGATTTGGAAACTGTGAACCTACTTGATGAATAAATTTGACATTTTCAACCATATCATATGATGATGGATGTCTTATTGACGATTACCAACAGGCTGGCTTTCGCAAAGGATATAGTACATCAGACCATCTGCTGACAATGAGAACACTGATAGCGAAGGCAAATAAGTATGAGACTATGAAAAGGTATTTGATCGTATCGAGATGTGGGCTATAGAACAAGGTATTAATAATTGTAGAATAGACTCGAGACATAGGCAACTACTACATAATATATATGAAAACGCAACTATGATAGTACAACGACGAAAATACAAATCTTATCATCATTAAGAGAGGAGTTAGACAACACAAAGTAATATCTCCAAAGCTTTTTTATCTAGCCCTAGAAGACGTCTTCAAAACTACAAATTGGTCAACATATGGCATCAACGTTAATGGCAACAAGTTATACCACCTCAGATTCGCTGACGACATCGTGATTATAGCGAGCACTTTCGAGGAATTACAAATTATGATAAAGAAACTCGCAGACAGCTCCCAATACGTCGGCCTTAACATGAATTTGAAGAAAACAAAAAGAATGACCAACACATACGATCCCAGACGTATAACTATAAATGGCAGTGAGATAGAACAAGTCCAGGAATATATCTACCTAGGCCAAATTCTGAAACTTGACAAAGAAAACCAAAGTATGGATATCACTAGAAGAGTAAAGGGAGGATTTGGACAACTGTTGAATACTGAAGAACGGCAAAATACCTCAATACTTGAGGAATAAAGTGTTCAACCGATGCATCCTTCCTATTAAGACAAATGGATGTCAAACCTGGAACCTAACCAGGGCGAATACGAATAGACTAGCCACAACAGAAAGGGCAATGGAAAGAGCACTGTCAGATAAAAAGGGGACCGACTGCTTTCATCGAAGAATGTGACCTAGATAGGAAATGTTTCGGCATTTTGTGGATTTTATGAATTCTCGAAGAGTATTAGCCCTTAGTAGGACTTTATTGTTTGATCATATTTCCACTCATGGTACCCGTCTGTGAATCTACTTCTCTAGGCCTCTAGTCGGTTCGTAGTGGCTACTTTAGAGTCCAGATTTCAGTGCCGTTCAAGAGCATTAACCATAATAACATTTTACAATCCTCTGTCGTAGTTTCAGATTTATGTTGCTATTGTATTAGATTTCATTTTAATGAAAATTGTACGACCCAACTTAACTCTATTTCCGATTTCATTATCTAGTCCAGAAGTCAGAGATGTGATCTCTAAAAACGATACGAACAAGCTGAATTTTGCTGAAAATGTCAATTTTGGGACTCCAAAAAAGATGTAAAAATGTCTGTCACTTGAGGTTTTTCACCTAAAAATCCACCTACTAGGAGGGGAAAACGGAAAATATCGATTTACCAGGAATCTGTACCAAGAAAATTAGTATCAACTCAATGGTAAAAATTCGATATTTTTTGATCAGAGTGGACTAATGGCAAAAGTGAAAATGTTTGCGTTTTGCCGCAAAGGAAATCAGTTTCTATAAAGCTGTTAAATAAATAAACGTTGCGTGATTTTTGCCATTTCTTGCGATTCTCATGAAATCAACAAATTGATCACTTCCTTTCACCAGTCACTATAATTATAATAATTATAACACAAAATAAGTATTCCGTGGATTCCGTATTTAATCCTTCGACTTTGATTTTTGTTTGTGTTGGGGCCGCTACTTATACAGGAAAAGAATATCAAAGAAGATTGCTGGGAATGAAATATTAGAAAACGATAACATCGACGAAACGGGAAAAACTGAAAAATAACATAATTAACCCAGCAACAGAATCAGTTGGAGAGAGGAAAGTAACGAACTCTAACATATCAAAAAAGAAAACACCATGGTTTAGAGATGATGTGAAGACAAAATATGAAGAAAAGAAGAAAGCCTTTTTACAATACAGAGCACAACAAACACAACAGGCATATAACCACTATAATCGAATCAGAAATGAAACGAATACTTTAGTTAGACAAATAAAAAGGGAACTCTGAACTCTTCTCAAAACAGATTGAACATGACTTCTACGGAACACAAAAAGACATATGGAGAATGATCAGAGGACAAAGAAAAGAGATGAACGAACTAATAAAAACGAAACACATTCAGAAGAAAACATGGGTAGACTACTTTAGAACCCTATTTGCTAAAGGTGACGATAATGAACCACCAACACCAGAGGTGACGACAAACGAAGAAATAAATAATGCGGAGGAAGAGGTAAAGGAAGCATTAAGGAAATTAAAAAATAGAAAATCACCAGGAGAGGACAGAATACCGAACGAACTCCCAAAGTACGGAGGACCAGATCTGACCAAACAACTATTAAAACTAATCTAAAAAACATAGAACAAAACAGAATTCCTCAAGAAGGCGATCAAGCATCATAATATCTCTCTCTCTACAATGGCGCTACATCCCAAATCGGGCCTTGGCCTCCTCCAAACTATGCCTCCAACCTTGTCGGTTCCGCGCCGATCTTCTCCAGGTTCTCACGTCTAGCAAATTTTGCGCGTCCGCTACCACTTCATCCTCCCATCTTTTTCGTTGCCTTCCTTTGGTCTTGCGCCCTGCATTTTACTATCTAGGGCTCTTTTCGGCAATCTTTCTGTCTCCATTCTTACTACATGACCAGCCCAGCGAAGTCTCTGAAGTTTACCGAATTCTGAGATCGGTGTCTCTTTGAACAGTTGATAGAGTTAATGGTTATACCTGGACCTCCATATTCCGTTTTCGTTAATAGGTAAAAATATCTTTCTTAGGACTTTTCTTTCGAAGATTTCTAGTTTTCTTTTTGTCTCTTCTGTCATCACCCATGTCTCGCATGCATAACATACTATTGGTCTGATAATAGTTTTGTAGACCCTGATTTTCGATCTCCAGTGTTTGTTTTTGGAGCGAAACACATGATCGAGTGAAAAATAAGCTTTGTTTCTCTTTACTATTCTGCTTTGGATTTCTGGTTCTTCTGTTCCATCCGTGTTTAATGCAACTCCTAAATATGCGAAACTTTCTACCATTTCAATATCGTCCTCTAATTCAACTGTGCGTCTGTTTCCCCTAGCTCTTGCCTGTGTTAACTTTTTTGTCTTTTGAATATTTATTTCTAGTCCGGTCTCTTTTGCCTTTGTTTTTAATTGTGAATATATTTCTGCCGCCTCTTCTGTTCTGCGAGACATGGTGCTGTTGCATCATCTATCATCGGTATAGGCGACAAACTGTGTTGATTCAAGAATCCTAATACCTCTCTTTAAAAAGGGAGACAAATCGGACCCGGAAAATTACAGAGGAATTAATTTATTAAACACAACACTAAAATTAACAACCAAAGTGACTGAATGTAATTATAACACTAGCAGAAGAACAACAAAGTTTTAGGTCGGGAAGATCAAGCACCGACGCTATATTTATAATGAGGCAAAGTGCAAAAGAAATCATTAAAATACAACAAACCGGCATATCTATGTTTCGTGGACCTTAAGAAGGCATTTGACCCGGTCAACAAGGACCAAGGTAACACAAAATTTCAATTTTGAGTTTTGGCAGCAAATATGAAGCATTTGAAATATGCCTAAAAAACGCTGAATTTAAACTTTCACAATACAAACGATCTCACGCCACGGAAAATATTTTAATAAAGACAGAATTGGGTGGAATTTGTAGCTGAAGTTATGTGGATTCGAAAAACGTACTCATACAATCGAAAAGAAACAGTTTTAAACGTTTTAGATCGGTTGGAATGTGGAAGTTTAAATTCAGCGTTTTTAGGTATATTTGAAATGCCCCATATTTGTTGTCAAAACTAAAAATCGGAATTTCGTGTTATAGGTTTTGAAGACTGGAAGTGCGCTCAATGGCAATGATAAATTTAATCGATAGCAATAGTAAAAAATGACAAGAATCTCGCAACGTTTATGTATTGAACATCTTTATAGAAAATGACTTCATTTGCGGCAAATAGTAAAAATTGCATACAAAAACTGCACTCTTCATCTTTAAAACGCAGTTTGATTTTTGTCGATAGGTCACAAAAGATATTGAATTTTTACCGTCGAGTTGATAAATTTTTTTTTAAATGTCGTCGTTTGTGCGTCGCTGTTTACTGTGTCTTCCCAGAGCTTTCTTGGCTTTCCAACCGGTCTCTTTCCCTGCATTCTAGCATTCAGTGCTCTTTTTGGTAGCCTATCCTCTCCCATTCTTATCACATGTCCGGCCCATTGCAATCTTTGTATTCTAGTGAAGTCTGACAGTGGTGCTTCCTTATAAAGTTGATAAAGCTCGTTGTTGTATCGACTTCTGAAGATTCCGTTTTCCCTCACAGGTCCTAGCATTCTCCTCAGTACTTTCCTTTCGAATGTGCCGAGGGTGCTGTTGGATGTTTCTTTCAGGACCCATGCTTCACTGCCACAGCATGCTATTGGCCGAATTAAAGTTTTCGTATTTTCTGCGTATGTTTCCTGTGCTTCTGTTGGTGCTCCAATAACATTGTCTACATATCTGATATTATTGGTCAATTCCCCGTTTACTTTTATGCCATAAGCTTGGTCTTCTAGAGCTTCTTTAAAACCTTATCAAAATATGAATTAAAAAGTAATATTTGTTATTACTCTCGCCTTCTATTTGTTATTCCGTAATTGTATAAAATTAGTATTTTTTATTATTGTTATGTTTCTATTATCAACTGAGGAGGTTATTTGATTTAATATGTAAGAGAGAAAAGACAAACTAACGAGAAATGAAATTTTTCAATAAGAACTTAAACAAAAAAGGAGAATTTCACCAAAAATCAGTGAGGAATCAAAACGGGAGAATATCTATAAAGATAATGATATGAGGTTGATATTAAATTAAAAATTATTCACTTTGCATTAGATAAGAAAACTATGGACTTTACTAATATTGAATCTAATCCTGGACAAAACAAAAAGCGGTAAAAAAATACTGCGCGGCATACATTAGGGATATTGTCAATATAATGTCAATGGTACTTCATTTTGCATCAATTATTTGTAAGTAAACAATTAAAAATTAATATAGTTTTTAAAAAACATGGGACTTTGAGAACTTATAAAGAGAATCGCTAAGAAAAACGTTATAAGTATTGACAAACTACCTGTACAGCCATTTTAAAATGACCTTTATTCTCTCAAACGGGATAAACAAATATAATTGTTTAAAACCTACTTGACCGATTGCGCCCATCTTTCGCAAATGTAGTATAACAACATAAAAATTCATATTATAAAATGTGTTTTAGATGATTTTATTGTTTGTTTTTAATAATTATAAACAATTGAAAAACCTGCTTACTTTGGGGTTTAATTTGTAATAACTTTTTGGTTTATAAACATTTTTGAATGTAGAAAATCTCATTTCAAAGAGCAATTATTTTCAAGAGAGTCGTCTGTTATCTAAAATGCGTAGCTTTTTTTAAACATTTAAATAAATGAAAAAAGTCGCTTTTTTTGGTTAACCCTTATCCGGGCAACACATTACTTACGTAATCGGGCAACTCGGGTCCGTTGGGCCCACCACTGTTCTTGAATGTACTATTCATATTTACCCATATATTTCTATTTTTTTTTTATTTTTTATTAAAATTAAATTTAAATTGTCTAGCTTAAAAAAAAGGTGCTACTCTAGTATGCGGTCTACCTGGAGGGTGCGATCTACCTGAAGGATTTGCACAAAATAATGAAATGCAAGAAAACTTTTGCAGAAAAAATATTAATTTACAAGTAATAAACATTTAGATCCAAATAAAAACTTAATTAATAAATAAATAAGAACTTTTGTAAATCTACCAGGCCATTTTATTTGAAAAGAGGGGTTGATGTTTACGCATACCCTGGAAAAAGATTACGGTGTTGTTGCCTTTCGTTATTGTGTAAAACCCCTTCTGAGAAAAGATTATCGTAATTAGCAGCTTATGTATAAAGTACCGACAAAAACAATCTTTACAAAATGAATAAAACGCATAAGTCAGAAGACTATTATTATTTTACTTTTACAAATTAATACTTTGTCATATAAATTTACTATTTTAGTTGGAACTAAGCAACAAGATTAGCTTATTCCCAACTAGAATAACAAATTGATATAACAAATTAAATTATTATTAAGTATTAGGATAAAGAAAACAATAAAAATTAAAAACCATAGATTAGTCATTTATTTTTCTTTATTGCAATATTTACAAATTTTTTTAATTATCCAGTGATCGTTGCACACATTTCTATTGCATATTTCACAAATTTGTTTTTGTTTCCTGTCCTTTTTTGTTGGGCACATGTGACATCTTTACCTTGTTAAAACTAGAGGTTTTTCTAGTTTTTGCTTTTTATTGTTCAGTTCAACTTCCTGTAAGCATTTTTCAATACACTGTTTTGTTTCCCATTGTAGTCCCCTTGATTTTCTTCTCAAAATTTGAGGCAACACTAGTTGTTCTGCTGTCGTTGTAAGAAACAATCTTCACTTTTCATTTTTGTTTTCGTTCCATTTTTGATGTAAATTTGTCCAAGTAATAAATGAGGCTACTCCAGCCACGTCTAAAATATTCATAAAAAATGCAAAAGGCTAACGGTTAGTTCGTCTTTTGCACATATATTTATGAACCATTTGGTCTACCGTATGGACACCACATTTTGTACTTATTAGAACACAGTATCATATCTGGTTTTTTATCAACATCATCTACACAGTAAGCATTGTGATGCATGGTAGACAGGACTAGGACACTTCTTTGTTTTTTTTCTGAACGTAAGAAACAAAAGATGCTTTTGGAATGAATCCGAAAATTGAAGATTTCTCTAAACGGTTCTTGTTTGGTAGAAATTCCCGAGGAACAAATCTCTTATTTTTTGCCCACAAAAGTTAGTGGATTTGCCAGTAATTCATGTGCAAGAGCAAGATCAGGGAAATAGTTATCGCAAGTCACATTCCTCTTGGAATTATAATAAGGCTCAACGAGTTGCTTTACCACTTGAGATGCAAGACTTTTGGCTACTGTATTTTTGTTTTTTCCTGTATATGGTATTCCACTTACAGTGTAATATGTTTTTTTCTGGTAAATAGTATTTCTGAAAGTTTTGGTTGACTTGATTTCACACATCGCGTATTGCTGCTAATTTGTCGTTCCTTCTTCGTTCAGACCTCGTGTCCTTATCGTCAAATCAAACAAATCTTAGCAAATTTTTGAATCGTTTTAACCCCATGGTAGCTTTAAATATAGTAGGTCCATAAAACCGTCTCCAAAGTATATCTACATTATGGATGTTGGCACTCAGGTGACCTGCAGTTAGTAGTAGTCCAATAAAGGCATATAGCTCTGTAGAGTCGCAATACTTCCAGTTCTCTATCCCCAGAACTTTTTCGGTTTCTTTATTTGTACATTTCACTATTTCGTTCACAATTTTTTCGTCCACAATCAAACAAAAGGAACCAACAGGATCATCTTTACCTACATCTAGACCAGGGGCTAACATTACTTTGTGCACTTTGCTTTTTATTATGTCTCAGGATCGCATACGTCCTGTAGGTTGTGGTTGACTCTTCCAGTTAATTCCATCATTAGTTTCAAAAATTACACACTCTAAAATCTGGAAACTTGTAGCTACACATTCTTCTTAATTATTACTCAATAGTACTTGCTGATCATTATCTTCACTTGCTTCCGAAAGATGATCTTCAATTTCAGAGTCACTTTCAATGCCACCTACTTCAGGAGATTCTTCATCATCTGAATCCCATAAATTATTAGCAATAGAATAGAATCGAATAGAATTTATTTAATCAATATACAACAATAGTTTTGTTTTTGACAAGTCAAAGGAATAGTGACAATACATATAAAACATATAAAATTTTTTGACGAAGTTAAACATTACAAACATGTATATATTTAATATTAACAATTAAAAAAAAAACGACAAACATACTTTACGGAATTATAAAAAACATGAAATATAATTATAATAGGCAGCTACCCTGACCAAACTACTACCATTGTGTAAAAGCTGTACTTAGGTACTCCGTTTTTGAGTAGAAACAATGTTTCAAAAAGTGTGATTTGATTTTAAGCTTAAACGATAACAAGTGAAGACTTTTTACTTCATCTGGCAAAAAGTTATACAAACTAACAGCAGTCGAATTTTTTATGCTCTTTGTCAACCTAAAACGTTGTGCTTTAATAGCATCTCTAGATCTTGTATCGTGATCATGGAGGTTAGAGTTTATGTTAAACTTACCTTTGTTGACATGAATTGCAATCAGCGTCTCATATATATAGAGTGAAGGTAGTGGCATAATACCTAAATCAATATCTTTCAGTTCTGCAGCTGATAATGGTTTTCGGGACATTTTATTCGCACTATCTACTTTCACTGTAATTCAATATAATTTTAGGAGCTTAGTTGTCGACACTAACATCGATATCAAACGACTGATAGCAGATGCATTATTTATTTCAAAATATGTATAGGTATAGTTTGTTTCACGAAAAATGGTTGAGTGCTTAATGGTTACCTGAGTTGATCCTATTGTGTATACAAGAGTCTCTCAATAAACTACCGAAGTACACAGGGTCGCACTTCAGAAAGTTTGTTATTTAATATATTTCATTGGTAGCTGTGTAATACACGATTATAAAAATTTATTAAATTATTTCATATGGTATTTTCAGGTTGTTCAAGTGAATATACTTTTACAATTACAATTTTACATATACAATTTTTAACATGAAGAAAGTAGTTTTTTTGTTCTTCTTCTTCTTTAGATGCAAATCCACTAATGGATGTTAGCGATCACATTTTCCATTAATTCTCTATTTCTTGCAATATGTATCAGAGATTGTATGTCGTTAATCCCTGTCCATTGCCTTATGTTTCGGAGCCAGGACATTTTCTTGCGTCCCATTCCTCTCTTGCCTTCAATTTTACCCTCGATTATAAGTTGGAGGAACTGGTATTTTTCATTTCGCATGATGTGACCTAGATACGCCGTTTTCCTTTTCTTGATGGTTTCGAAAAGTTGGCGTTCTTGGTTTATTCTTTTAAGGACATCTATATTTGTGATTTTCGATTTTTTTTTTGTTCTACGTGAATAATTGTAGTATATGGATCTAAATTCAGAAAGGTACTTTCCTTCACACTTTTTACAGGCTTAGGACTGTCACCAAAAAACTGGCGTGTTTAAAAGTTTTTGCTCTTCCTAATCGGATATCGTTAAAGATGTAAAGTAATAATAGTTCTATTTACAGTATATACATACAAACGAATACATAATGTACAAAAAATAGATGAATTGAAAAAAAAATATAGAAAAATATATACAAGTTAATATTTACAAAAAAAAAAAATACCCAAAATAACCAAAATATATTTATGAATTCCTAAATACCTAATTCTGTTTCGCTGTCGCTATCCTCTTCAAGATTAATAACAATTGGTTTAATTATGTGATTCAAAGTAACATATGAATTTTCTACGTTCATTACATGGCGTACTGAATTTTTCCAACTTTCTGGAGAGATATCATGAACACATTTCCTTATTAATTCGACTACACTACCACTTAAAGTCGGAGAAACATTTTGTGATCTAACATTATTTGACTTTAGTTGGTGCCACATATGCTCTATGGGATTAAATAAACAATAGTAGGGCGGAAGCTGTAACACTGTATGTCCCATGTCCTCGGCCAATGCGTCACAAACATATACTTTTTTAATAGAAAATGATTTTAACACTTCTAACAGTTCATTTTTTAAATAACTTTCTTATAACAAAATATATATCGTTTTCTAACAGGTAGTTTTTAATTTCAATTTTCGTGTTATTTGCACTTGGAGACTTATGTAATTGACGACTGTGGTAACTTGCATTGTCCATTACTATCACACTATTTTGAGGAAGGTTAGGTATAAGACAATTCTTAAACCATTGCTCAAAAAGCTCTGCCGTTGTATTTTCATGATAGTCCACGCAAGAGTCTTTAATGTTCTTTGCAGAAATCCATAAGGCATTTGGGACCCAACCATTTTCTAACCCTGGACCATCCTTTGGATGGTGTTTCATGAGTGTCAAACCATGTCTCGTCCAGATAAATTATTGGTTGATCTTCTGTACGGTAGTTTCTTATGGAAGTTATATATTCAGTACGCCACTTTTGTAAACGATGGGACTCCATAGCATTTGCCTTTTGTTAATTGTACGATATCTGAAGCCCATTTTAGACAAAATCCTCCAAAGACTAATGCGGCTACAGTTTATTTGTGTATCATCATTAGTAAGCCGTTGTTTTAAAGCATCTAATGTAGGTATCCGTTGCTCTTCGTACATTGTGTAAATTTTTCGTCTTATTAAGTCCTTATCACTTTCGTCAATACATTTGGTAGAACCGGCATCCTTACGCTTCCTTCTTGACTTAATGGGATTTGATGTAATTCTTTTCACTGTGGTTAGAGGTATTTTCTTTAAATCAGATATTTCACTGGCAGCAGTATTAGCAGTAAGTCCTCTTGTAAGTAAAGAACTATTGTTTTTACGATTTCTCTAGCGTCAGCAGATAAATGCCTTTTCTTTGCTGGAACACTGGAAGAAGCAGCATCAATGTTTTTCCACGGACGCCACATAATGCTGTTTTATAGGTATAAATAGGTATAACACTGGTTACACTTGTAACACTTTCAACTAAATGAAACAAGATGTATATTTAAACATTTCTCATCGGTTTTATATACTTTTACAAATTATACAGAATAGAGGGAACCTGTATTATTATTCCAGGAAATACTTAACGATCAACAAATTTATTGTGGTCATTAAAAGATCAACCATTGATAGTGAAACTCACTGTTAAAATGTTTACAACTTTATGAAATAAAATGTATTCTAATCGTTTTTATAATTTTATACTATTTTTTAATCGTTTTTATATTACCAGGAATTTATTATACAAACAAGATAACGACACTGCACAGTAGCTTCAATTTTACCTGAATACTTACCTGCTCAACTAATGTTGACTAAGCTGGGGTATTTGCGGTCGGGTTTTATTGCAATCATTAAGTACTCAACCATTTTTCGTGAAATAAACTATACCTACCTAACAATATTATTGCATCCCAATAATGATTATCGTTTACATTGTTTGTTACACGTTTAGACTTTATTATTGGATTTCCGGAATCAAAAGTCGTTTAGATAATCCACAAAAACGTTACCTGAATCAATTTATGATAAAAGAATTGGCGTCTCGGGCCCGTTGGACCCACCTTGTCTAGATAGGGGTTAAATGTCATGACGCAGTAAAAGTTTCGATAACCACCGGATAATACGCATTTTCCATTGACTTCCCCCAGATATTCCAGTTAAAAAATAGCGCCCAATAATTTTTCTATTTTTAAAATGATTTTTCGGCTTCGTTTCATGGGGTAATAATCTATAAACAATTTATAAAATTAATTTAATTTAATTATTTATTTCTTTGTTTAAAAAAAAACAAAATCCCAGTGTTTATTGTTGATATAGATAAGTGATTTAATTGATTTATACAGTTGTATAATTGTTGTATTATTGTTTATTTAATATTCAACTACTTATATCCCTAACTTATGCAGCTCAGTTTAGAATGTGAAATCCTAAATACGAAAATACGCTATTCCCATATCGCCACAATGACAGAAAATACTTCCAAAAACATATCTAAAAAACTTAAATATAAAATGCAAATTTTTTATCACGAAATCAGTTTCAAGACTAAAAAGTTAGATGTTTTACTATATAGCATAGATGGAAATTAACTAATTAAACATTATGCAAAATATCAAGTTACAAGGCGGTGCTGGCCCAATCATGGTGATTAATTTAGCAACGCAGCAGAAGAACTGTGCTTCTTATTATACAAGGTAAAGAATATAAATTGAAATATTGATTGCATTGAGATTTATTACATCCAGTTTGGTGATTATCGTATTACTCTCTTAACAACCTTTAGCTAAAACACAAAAAAAGTACCTTGCAGCGTATAAAGCTACCGAAAAAAAGGTGATCAGTAGATGAGTGTTAATATTAACTCCAATGAGATAAGCATCGTCTCGTTCAATAAGACACTTATATGCACAGCTTTTTAACAACACATCATGGCGTTGTCGATGAAAGGCAAGATTATTTTTACGGGCTAAAAGTGTTTGTTAAATAAATTGTTAACGATATTCTCTTAATTTTCATGGTTCCGTCATCATTTAATTTAATCACTTGGGCGAACGATAGCCTATTATGAGATTGTCCTGAACACGAGACTATTCGAGTGGTTTATTATTAATGCATACCAATTATTGTAAGTTATCTTAGTGTTAAAGTGGATTTTACATAATAAACGGAGCTCTTCTTAAAGAAAGTTGTCTCAAGAACGTTAATCACAATATCCTGATTTATAAGTTGTTTCTAGTTTATTACCCCATGAAACGAAGCCGAAAAATCACTTGAACAATCGAAAAATTACTGGGAGATATTTTATAACTGGAATATCTGGAGGAAGTTAATAGAAAAGGCGTATCATCTCGTGGTTATCGAAACTTTTACTGCGTTATGACATGTAAGCAAAAAAAGCGACTTCATTCATTTCAATATTGTGAAAAAACTACGCGTTCTAGATAAAAACGTTCAACAGACGACTGTCCTGAAAATACTTGCTCAAATGAGATTTTCTAAATTTAAAAATGTTTATAAACAAAAATGTTTTTTAATTGTTTATAATTATTAAATTAAACAATAAAAACGTTTTTCTACTCTCTTAGGTAAGGTTTTAAAAACAAAAAATCTAAAATTTTACATCCTGATGAAATAAAACTTTTTTAAATGGAGCTCCTGATGTACAGTACTTGTTAATAAAGGTATGTTATTTAAAAGTATAACATAAATGTGCCTACTTATAATACTTTTATTTTAAGGTTATTGCAATTATTGGAATATGTGGAGCTTGTAGGAAACAAGAGTTAAAAAATCTTAAAATTTGTGACATTGATGATTTAAGTACCATGTAATTGGTTAAAATTCCTGATACGAAAACCAAAATATGTAGATCTTTCGTTATTTCCGGAAATTTCTATAAAATCTGCAAACAATATATAGAAATTCGACTACAGATTAGCGATCCGCAAATAAATCAATTTTTTCTTAATTATCAAAGAGGTAAATGTACGAAAAAGGTGGTAGGATTAAACAAAATAGGCGGTGTTCCTAAACAAATAGCCGATTATTTAAAGTTACCAGATCCCAAAATGTACAGAGGTCACTGTTTAAGACGTACTTCTGCCACTATTTTGGTAGATGCCGGTGGTGATTTAATGGCTCTTAAACGACATGGCCGATTGAAAATGTTCAACAACGGCCGAAGGATATGTCGATGAGTCAATAAATAATAAGACGTCAACAGCCAATAGAATTATAAATTCAATTGAAAGTAATTTACAGACCTTTACATTCACTGAAAATACCAATGTTCAAAAAGAACACACCGTACAGTTTACGTCATTTCACCATTCACCACGAATTATTGAACAACCGCCAAACTCGGATAAGGGTATAGTTATAAATAATTGAAAAAAATTTTACAGGCTTTTAATGAGGCTTATATAGCAAGTATTATTAGATATACTGCTATTAAAATACTTGGAAAAAGAAAAAAAAATTTGAGAATAAGGAGACCTTGTGGTAGTCAAACGAAGTACAAGAAAAAATAAAGGAGAAGGTAGAACTATATAAAAGCAAGCAAGCAAGCAATTTAATTAAACCCAGCCTGTGTGACATGTTCACCCCTAAGAATTACGTTCGGGTGTAACGATTCATTGGAACGAGGTGATCAACTTGAGTAAAAACAGGAGTCACTCCACCGCGCTCCAATGCTCCAGACCATCCCTTTCCCCCCTATAGCACTCTGATGCGCGATAGGGGCACAACTATCAGCCAAATGCTCTTCATGTGGGAGTCCTGGGTAATAGAACTCCAACAGGGTTTCCTTTTTTTGTGTGTTTTTTGGATTTTTTTTTGTAGGATGCCTGAAACATAAAATGAGAATTAGTGCATATTAGTATAATAATTATCTATTTAAACTTAACTGGGTCCACGCTGTACGCTGCGATTGTCCACAAGTTTTTTGAGCTACGAACTATCTTCTTGGTGCGTTGTTTTTGTTGTTTTTCTTTAACCAGGTGGACCAGCTAATATTCCTGGAGAAGTGTGGATCTTTAGGAGAGACAGGAATAAGTTGGTATTACCAATATGTTTGGAATGCGTTGTCGTCCTCCAGAAAAGTTGTCGATTTATGAACGGAGGTATTTCTCAGCTTCTTTGCAAGTCCTATTTAATGAAACCGAGGAACATTCCTCCAAGATCTCGTGCTGCAATACAGTCCTTTTCAACACCCAATCACTCCACATTCTTTAGACGTGTGACAAGGCTACTGTCGTCATTTTAACTATAGAGAATGCCTTGAGAAGAATAGTCAAAAGTTGTGAAAAAATGGGTTTAAGCTTACAACAGACTGACTATTAGCAACAGCTTCAAGTAAGACCAAGATAGTCATATTGAGATTGATCTTCAATCTCTGATGGGAAGTTGGGTAATGAAGAAGAAAAAGTAATTTTAGTGCTTTTGTATTATTATTATTTTGTTAAATAAAAGTGAAACACTTTTAAAACGAGTAAGTTTAATTAATTGAAAACTCACGTATTCAACTCTATGGGTATCAACAAAGCGCATATTCAACTCTAAACAACTATCCTGTAATAGAAAACAATGTAAAGTTTGTAAACACGTTACCTATATCTCGCCGAACAGAAATTTTGTAATGAAATGTAAAATGAACACCCAAGGTACCAGTTTGTATCAATTTACCTCATTAAAAGTTCGCCCGAAGGGGAACGAAATGGTCTTGAGTGGTATGATACATTGCCACACTGAAACAAATACAGGATATCTTAATAAAAGGTAATTTATTTGTTCTTGCTTGCGGATACGAAGTCTGATGGTATCTAAATATGGATGTAATGTCAAGAACCTTTAATTTTGATGTTCGAAAAAGTTTTGAAATATTGGTAAATTTTAACGCACAGAACGCCTGTTAAAATCAGCTGTTTCAAGGTCTAAAAAAGCTATAAGAAATCTATTAGATTGCATTCAAATATATCCAACCTGATAGTTCCAGTAAGTAAATATCCAAGTTCAGGGAAAATACATTGCTTAATTTAACCATATAATAGGAAGTTAAGCAAAATTTATCCGAATAAAATCCTTTTGTCACGTTCTATCGATATACACTCAGAGCAAAAAAACGCAACGGAGAAAATTTTGGTCAAATTCAAAGTATTTCAATTTTTTTTATTTTTAGCCCAATTTTGATGATTTTTTTAGCACACTGTGTAAAATTTATAAATATTAAATTAGTATAGTGAGTTTTTTAATAAAATTTTGTATTTGACTTATTATACAGGGTTAATCGAAAGGTGTTTTTTTATCCTAATTTTGAAACATCCTGTGGAATAATTCCGGATTTTTGTAAAACCTTGTTTTTCGATTGCAACCATGTCTTCTAAGTATTATGTTTTTTGTTTCATGTTAAAATATGGATTGGTTCATTTTTAGGTGCGAAATGACTTTGCCACCCACAATTTACGACTTTTCCTATTATTACCATTACCTTTTGTATTAATTTGTAATACGACGATGGGGGCTTTGGTGACTGATATCGAAGAAATGTCATATTGACATCCCAGAAGCACTGTATTTAAATAATGATTAAAAGTAACGACATGATCTCGCTTTTAATGAACAATGATAACAGTAACAAAACATAAAAAAACAACTTAAATGTAACTTAACCTAAGTACGCAAGTAACAAAGAAAAACTACTAAAAAATAACTTAATACTTTGTATTGTCTCTCCTAGCCTCTATAACTGCCTGTACACGTCGGCTCATGCTGTCTATGTGGTTGCGAATATCATCTTGCTGGATGTTTTGCCATTCCTCTTCTAGAGCCAAGCGAAGTTTATTAATTAAGGCTGGTGCGACTTCGCGACCTCTAATATTTCTACCAAGCACGTCCCAAACGTGCTCTATTGGGTTCAGATCTGTTTAGATCAGAACGCTGGTCAGTTCATTTTATTAATACTAACTTCCTCTAAATATTGCGTGACACAAATTGCAGAGTGGGGTCGCGCATTATCTTGCATTAATAGAAAAGCATCGCCGATATATTGAGAAAAGGGTACTACGTGGTTCGCTAAAGTTTCCTGAATATACCGGTATGAAGTCAATGAACCCTCAATAAATACCAATTCAGTGTGCGCCTCTCGGGATATTCCTGCCCATACCATCATCGAACCCCCTTCATGGCTAACGCGGGGACTGAAAGTGCACTCTGCAAATATCTCTCCAGTTCGACGCCATACTCGTTCTCTCCCATCTGATGAGTGAAGACAATATCTTGACTCATCCGTAAAAAGAACATTACTCCATTGTCCTAAATTCCAATGAAAATGTTCCTTGGAAAATTGTAGTCTAGCCACTCTGTGCCGTGGAAATAATTTGGGCCCAGTTGCTGGTCTGCAACTTTGCAAACCAAATTCATGTAATCTTCGACGAACTGTAAATACACTTAAATTATTGCCTCGAACCTCTTGAAGCTGACTTCTTGTTTGCATCGCTGTTAAATGACAATCCCGCAAAGCGTTGACTCGTATAAAACGATCATCTAAAGCGGTGGTTTTGCGCTTCCTGCCACTTCCCGCTTTACGCTTGTTTGTTCCAGTTCGTATAAAACGTTCCACTACCCTTTGAATGGTAGAGCGATGAGTGTGTAGTACTCATAGCCACATATTCATAATTTTGCCCATCTTCTACCAGAGCAACGGCTTTCGCACAATCTTCGACACTCAGAACCATGATCAATCATAGTTAAACAAAATGAAAGTGTCAATATGATATAATGATAACAGTAACCAAAGCGACCCCGTCGTATTACAAAATAACTTCAAAATAATCATAATTAAAAAAGTTCTAAATTATGGGTGGCAAATTCATTTGGCTCTAAAAAATGAACCAAGGCATATTTTGACATGAAACAAAAAAAAAACAATGCTTAGAAGACATGGTTGCAACCAAAAAAATAAGGCTTTACGAACATTCGCAAACGGAATTATTCCACAGGATGTTTCAAAGTTAGGATAATAAAACCACGTTTTAATTAACCCCGTACAATAAGCTAAAATATAAATTTTATCAAAAAACTGACTATACCAAATTAAAATTTATAAATTTATACAGTGTGCTAAAAAAATCATCAAAATGGGGCTAAAAATAAAAAAATTGAAATACTTTGAATTTGACCAAAATCTTCTCCGTTGCGTTGTTTTTTGCATCTATAGTAGTACTTATAGTATTTAGAACGTTAGAACATTAACAAAAATTGAAGTATTTGGAAACGCTATTCTGTTTTTAAAATAACTACAGATATTTGCGATGCTAATAATAATGTTTGAGGACTTAATCAAAAATAAATGGCTGGTTTTATTTTGTTGCAGTAGCATTTTGTAATAAATAATATATTCTATTCGTCTGCACTATTTATAAAATAAGTACTAGACAAACAATACTTGGCACTCAACATTTTGATGAAGCATGAAATTGAGTGTACACTTCCTACAAAATCGTTAAATCAACAACCATTAAAATAAACTGGATAACCTACTTTGTCTGCTTGATCGTGAAAAATATTTTGAATTATAAAATCAGGAATAATTTTAATTGAATTGTCAATAATTTTTAGTCACAACAAAATAACAAGTGACGCATATGAAATAATGTGTCAAACTGTTTCCATCGCAATAAAATAAATTTGCAATATGAAACTTTATTAAATCGACTGTTAATAACATAAATTAAATTAATAGAATATAAAATCTTCACACCTTTTTCATTTTTTTTTCTTTACTTTTTTCTTAATGTAGGTGTGAAATGAAAATGAAAATGTTCAAATTTTGTAAAAAACACTGTGAACACAGTGGGAGTACACAAACTAGTACTAGCAAAAATAAGAATGAACACCAAAATATTTTCTACAGGAAATAAACAAGGAAAAAATGTAGAAGTCCTGTAGAAAGAGAAATGTACCAAAGGAGGCTAGCATAGAAGATACAGCTGCAACAAATAGATGACATCTAATATATAAACGCGAGCTGAGAGAAAATTAAAAACAGCATTGAAGAAGCAGCAATAGAAGCTCTAGGAAAACGCAAAGTCATACTGAACAAAAGAAACAACAACAATACCCAATGGTTCAGAAAAGAAATAAAAGAGAAATGTAAGAGAACGAGAGGCCTATACGAAATACAAAACATAAAATACTCCAGAACCCCGAGATACCTATAGAAGAATACGAAATGAAACAAAGCAGTTGGTAAGAAGAACAAAAAATGAACACTGGGAACAGTTTACGATACAAGAATGGAAATGGCAGAATACAAGGAATTAAGTTAAAGGAATACAATAACATACCATTCTGACGGAACTTTTTAAAGGAAAGGAAAATAATAATCAACACAATAACGTACCTGAATTAAAACAAGGAATAGAAATCAGTTTTCAGGAAGTAGAGATAGCCATACAGTAACTCAAAAATAGAAAGTCGCCAGGACTAGACGGAATAACCAACGAGCTTCTAAAACACGGAGGAGAAAGTATAACCCTAGAGATGACAAAACTTATACAAAAACTAACAATACACTGCAAGATACCAGACGCATGGAGACACAGCGTAATGATACCGATGTTCAAGAAAGGAGATAAAGAAGACCCCAACAATTATGGAGGTATAAATCTACTGAACACCGCACTTAAGCTTACCATAAAAGGTTTAACTAACAAAATCAATAAACTAACAACTTTATCCGATGAACAACAAGGATTCAGATCCGGAAGATCATGCGTAGACGTCGTATTTGTGTACTAAGACAAATCACAGAAAAGGCTATCGAGTACAATAAACCAGCATATCTATGTTTTATAGACCTGACAAAGGCTTTCGATTGCATCCAAGTCGAAGACGTCTTACACCTACTGTATAAAAGAAACATACCAATCAATATTATACGAACCATCGAAAACATCTACTTCCATAATCGAATACAGGCAAAGAAAAATGGAAAACTAACACAGTTTATACCAGTACAAAGCGGAGTCAGACAGGGTGACTCGTTAAGCCCACTTCTCTTTAATATAATAATGGACGAAATAATACAAGCAGTACGTGACAGTCATGGTTACGGAATGGGGAACAAAGAAATCCAAATATTGTGTTATGCAGACGACGCCGCATTAATCGCCGAGATGGAAGACGAGCTCCAAAGATTAACACAAATCTTCAATACAACAGCAAGAAATAGAATATGATAATATCAGCAGAAAAAACCAAATGTATGACAACATCTTAATACCCACTACTATGAAAATCGAAATTGATGGGAAAATAATAAAGCAGGAAGCAAGGTTTAGATATCTGGGAATAGATATAACTAGTTACGGAGATGTTGAAGAAGTACGAAAACAAAGCTTAAAAGCAAGTAAAGCGGCGGGATCTCTTAATGACACAATTTAAAAGAACAAACACCTAAGACACAAAAACAAGAACCTATAAAGCAGTAATTAGACCTATATTAGCATACACGGCGGAGACAAGACCTGACACATCTAAAACGAGACGACTACTAGAAACAACAGTGATGAAAATACTTCGACGAATATCAGTACATATAGAAGGTAGACAATATAGAAGACATAAATGGATGGGTAACAAAACGGAAACAGAAGTGGAATGAACACATTAGTAGAATGGCAGAGGATAGGATAGTACGAATAGCACGAGGCAGGTCACCAAATGGACGTAGAAGTAGTGAAAGACCAAGAAAAAGATGGTGCGATAATTTTAATAATTTAGGAGGCTGATATTGAAGAAGATACATGCTTTAAAGCTTACATCCAAGAAGGAAGAAGAAGAAGTAAGAAATACTGGAATGTCGTTACCAGAACCAAAAGCTTCAATGTTGTATTTTCCTCGTTGGATATGCCATATTCTTGTGGTGCTTAATAATCTTTATTTTTATTAAGAGAGCTTGAATTATTGTGTATTGTGTAGACTGGAAGATGAATGGTATTTAGTTATGATTGTGTGGGATGATGGGGTTGGTGAGGTGGATATATCGGTTTTGGATATCACTGGTATTGTATTAATTTTAGTTAGTTGATATATTATGGTGTATCGTGTATTAGCAAAGAGCTAACAGGTAAAAGAAGACAGCTAACGAAAAAATACGGCTTCAACTATACAGCAATGAAGAAATTAAATAAAAATATCCACCGGTCAATCTGAAAAGACGTAAGCAAAAACAATACAAGAGAAACAACTAAAATAATTCAAGAAAACAAAAGTTTAAAAGTTTTGAGGCGAAATACGAACAACATAGGCAACAAAAATATGTACAAAGTAAAAAGCAAAGATGGAAACATTACTACTGATACAACGAAAATCCTTAAGGTTGTCGAATCCTTTTATCGCCAAATATATGAGAGCACCGACGAAAGACAAGATCCTCATGCCCAAAATGACAAACCAGGGATCATAATTAATGCCAGAAATAACTCCATACTAAATTAAAACGGCCCTTTTAGAAATGAAAAATAACAAATCCCCTGGCGATGACGGAGTAGTGATTGAAGCGATCAAACTAGGTGGAAATAAAATTATCCAGGCTTTGGCCAAGCTTTTTACCGAATGCATCTACCAAGGAAAAACTCCTTCTCAAGGGAACAATGCAGTCATTATTTTATTACATAAGCAACAAGACATAACAGATATAAAAAACTACCTTCCTATCAGGTTTGATTTCACACATATAGGTATACATAACTTTCATATTTCATACATAATCAAATATATCTACCAAAATGCTACAGCTAGCGTAAGCCTATCTAAACAAGAAACAAATAAATTCTGTATACAGCGAGGAGTACGGCAAGGAGACATCGTCTCTTCAAAGCTATTCACGACGCTTTTAGAACGTACTTGGAAGAAGGCAGATCTGAAGGAGCATGGTATCAACATAAATGAAGAGAAGCTGAGTCATTTGAAATTTGCACATGGCATCGTTCTTATAGCCGATCGTATGGATGTGCAATAATAATGTTTAAAAAATTATATCATGCTTGCTTGGAGGTCGGACTAAAGATTATTATGAAACAGACGTAAATAATTACTAATCTGGTGCTAAATCGAAATATTGCTGTTGATGGAAGGGATATTGTGCAGACTATATCGTGTAAGTACCTAGGACATTAAATTTGGTTGGGCAGAGATAACCAGACATGTGAGCTCCCACATCGCATAGGATTAGCCTTTGCAGCGTTTGGTAAATTAAACTATGTATTTAAATCGAATCTATACATACAACTCAAAAGGAAAATCTTTGACCAATGTGTTACCTGTGCTTACCTGTTGACCTATGGAGCGGAAACATTAACACTCACAAAAATGGTAGTCATTAAGATTCGCGTGACTCAGAGGGCTATGGAACGCCAGATGTTAGGTGTCTCTCTGAGGGACTGAATCCCAAACTAAGAAATACGTCGTAGAACGTAGAACCGATGGACAAAACGTATTATCGAGTGGAGACCAAGACAAGAAGCAATACGGAGCAGAGGACGCTCACCAACAAGATGGACTGACGTGAAGCGTGTTACCAATAACTGGATGCAAGTTGCACCAGACAGAGACAGATGGAACGAGCTGAGGGAGACCTATGTCCAGCAGTGGACGCCCTCAGGTTGATCATGATGATGATGCTTGCAGTTCGGTCTTGTGATATTCTAGGGACCCTATTACTCTTTGATTTTTTTATTTTCTTTTTCTTCAATCTGATTCCTTTAAATTTCGGTGTCTCGTAATTTCCTATACTCTTCACATTCTACGACTTTTAAAGCTCGTTGTCATGCGCCTCCCATGTTTTCAATTGTGCTGCTTATTTTAACAACAGACTTCTTGTATTTTTAACGGTTTTACTAAATTGTGTAGACTTTAATGATCCACAACACAAATATACCTAGGAAGAGGAGCTGTCTATACACAAAATTAGGTATGCGCTTTAAGAAGTGTATTATCTACGTCGCCATATATTGTTTATTTTTATTTTTTTAATTCTTTGTATTTTTGCTTTTAGTACACTTTTATAAACTAGGAATATAAAACTGCTAAAATTCATCCTAAAGGCGAGTTGACACGATCCAAATGTACTTGGTTAAAGTCTGCTTGGACGTTGCACGCGCAACATTTTGGAAGCTACCTTGATCGTGTCACCTGTTCATTCAAGTACACTTGTATTAACAGGTTCTATCCAAGTTAAGTAGGACGCTGTCCAACTTCCTTGGATCCAAGTAGTGTGGTATTGTAAAATTAAAATGGCGTAGGTGTCGAAAAATCGAAAACGACAAGTAAACACAAAAAGAAAATGGTCTGAAAGGGAAAGTGTTAGATTTATGTAGTTATACGAAGCTGAGGAAGCATTATGGAATGTACAGATGCATGATTATAAAAATAAGGATGCTAGAAATGCGACATATTTTCCTTTTATTCCTTTTTTCTGGATTTCAAACTCATGTATCAACATATCAGCAACCACTAGAACACCTTCCACAATCACTTTCACCGTCTTTACAATGGTTATTTGACATCCAAGTCATTTAACCGTGGTAACCAACTTGGTACAAGCATACTCGTACAAGTCCATTTGGTCCAAGTTGGAATCCAAGCATTCTTGGATCGTGTCAACCCGCCTTTATGCGACCTACAATACCTGTTTAATTACATGTGTGGTTAATTCTCAGAAATATAATCATTAATTTTTTATTATGTAATAATTAATTAATTATTTTTACTTTGCTATATCTGTTTTTTGTCCATATCTATGAGAAATTAAAACTTTTTATTAAAACAATGATATTAAAGGAAATTAATAAAAAACGAAATTACGTTTTATAAATTATGATGTGTTTATAGGACTTAATTTTATACACGTTTACATTATTTATTTATTAAAATAAAGTTTGTGAAACTATGTAAATTAAAAATATTAAATAGGATATATTCATTCTCTATTATGAACTATGACTATGCCGCCATCTACTGGTAATATTGATCTACTAGTTTTGAATAGATTCTCATTTGTTTACAGTGTTCTATTTTTATTTATTTAATTCCTAGGATTCCTACATGGTGGTCCAACCACTATAAATATTTTCTTGGCATCTTACACCCGGTTGTTTATAATTTCATAAATAGTTTCCTATAAATTTATTTCCGTGAACTGTTATATTTCGGCAATTTGTGTTTTAATATTTTATTATTACGTACTAAATGATCAAATTTTATAACTTTGACGCAACATATAAAACATTGTTGAATTCTTGGGATTTTACATGAGAAACATATGGGAGACAATAATTAATATAGAAATACGTAAATAGAAATATTCAAAAATCAGTTTGATTTATGCAAAGCGAATCAATAAGCAGTGGAATTTTTATTAGTCAGATAGAGATAGAGATAGAGATATACAGGAATAAGAAGTAATTATGCAATGTATATAACATGGAGCATCGATTATTAGGACAGCCATATATGAAGGTTTATAGTAAAAATCATGTGAGTAGGATTACATAAGGTGTCATTCATAAACACATATAGGTATATCGTTAGGGTTGAATCAGATTAAGGTTTCAAAGAGGCATTGGTCTTTATAACGGACGCTGTCGATAAAGAATTGGTGTATGGTAAGGAATTTCGAACACAGACTTCAGCGGTGGAGACAGTCTGTTCAAGGAAATAAGTATTTACAATGTATGTAGTTAATCAAATGAAATATTCGATGAGAATGAAACTAAAGACAGACTGTAAAGATTTCATTGCCAACAAAAAATAAACGCAATAGACGCTGATAACCTCTCAGTAGAGGCAGTTTAATTTTCTGTATCAGTAGTCGCACACGGTCTAAATCACCGGTCATAAAAATAGTCCTCTAGATGCATTTTGTTTAATTTTTAATAAAATAATCTGTTGTTTGTAGTTTTTTAACATTATTTATTATTATTGACATTTGTTGTTTATTTAAAATGTTTATTTACATAGCACAAAAAATAGTCCACAATTTTTGTAATAGTTTGATTTATTCCCTTTTTTATTAAACAAATTACAATTATCGGTAAGATAGTTTCGAAACAAATTCAGATTTCTGCTTTAATCTGGAGCCTTCTAAAAATTGTAAGACATGGCCAGACGTTGATAAAGATGTTAATAGAGACATGGGGAATCTAAAATTTGCATTCCACGACATGTCTATTCAACTAAGCAGAAATCCTTAACGAATTTGTTTCTTGTACTCGTACAGAGTAGATCCGAATAAAATGAAAAAGACAGAAAAGATTTGATTTCACGTCCAAAGCGTCTATGTATCTATTGATACGTATTTCGACTTAATAAGTCTCATCAGAATAGTTATTCATAGCCGTTTTTAACGTGAAAAATAATCTTCTCTGTCTTATTAGGAAGCAACAATAAAATGGCTTCGTTATGGACGCAACAGCGACATCTGATAGAAAAATCGGTAAGATAGTTTCGAAACAAATTCAGATTTCTGCTTTAATCTGGAGCCTTCTAAAAATTGCAAGACATGGCCAGACGTTGATAAAGATGTTAATAGAGACATGGGGAATCTAAAATTTGCATTCCACGACATGTCTATTCAACTAAGCAGAAATCCTTAACGAATTTGTTTCTTGTACTCGTACAGAGTAGATCCGAATAAAATGAAAAAGACAGAAAAGATTTGATTTCACGTCCAAAGCGTCTATGTATCTATTGATACGTATTTTGACTTAATAAGTCTCATCAGAATAGTTATTCATAGCCGTTCTTAACGTGAAAAATAATCTTCTCTGTCTTATTAGGAAGCAACAATAAAATGGCTTCGTTATGGACGCAATAGTGACATCTGATAGAAAAATCGGTAAGATAGTTTCGAAACAAATTCAAATTTGGATTTTTCTATCAGATGTCGCTATTGCGTCCATAACGAAGCCATTTTATTGTTGCTTCCTAATAAGACAGAGAAGATTATTTTTCACGTTAAGAACGGCTATGAATAACTATTCTGATGAGACTTATAAAGTCGAAATACGTATCAATAGATACATAGACGCTTTGAACGTGAAATCAAATCTTTTCTGTCTTTTTTATTTATTTCATTAAATTACAATTAATTTAAAATAAGAACATAACATATCAGTCTTCAAGAATTATCTTAAGCAAAAATAAAACATTATTGCACTAAGACTTATAATAAAAATTACACATAATAAAATTAAGCCGGAGTATTGTTACAGTCATTGCAAATTGGATTTACATGTTCCAAACAAAGATACTTTTTACAAATTGAATAAGAATATTTCTTTTTCGATTCTTTTTCCATCCACAGTGACCACACCTCACAATTGCTCCCGGAGTTCTTTGAATTGGTACCACATCTTCATCCAAATGACAGATCTCCTTTAGTCGAATTATTGTCTTGAGTATATAGATATTTTGGCTTCGATTTTTCTGGTGGTTGTACATAAGGCTAAATGCTAAATTTGCCAAAACTTCTCGTCGGGTCTTTGTGGAATTTGGAATGTTACAATTATAAATAACAAAGGAATTTCTTGCTGTAGCCTTTAAAAGGCTGTACAAAACAACTATAGGCCATCTTCTACTACAACGTGCCACATCATATTGTGCGCATAATTTATCTACGGTATTAACACCGCTTTTTGTGCTGTTATATGCTTATAAGATGTTCGCTTTTGCAGTTACAGGATCAACGTCGTCCCCATGGTCCATAGTGGAATATAACAAAACGTTTTTGTTTTTTTTTTTGGTTTATATTACACTAGTGTTCTTCTTGAACCAAACCCAATTGATTGTTAGAGAAATATGCAGAAATTTCTCTTCTGTTTACTTTTATTGTTCCCAAGAGAGTTAAATCATTTTTTCCTTCAAGCTTATACCAAGATCAACGCTGGTATACTAATTATCGGTGGTAACATTTCTCTTAGATCCGTAGAGATGTTGACAGGTCCGTTTGCCATTGCCTTGGTACTATTGTCTAGATACTCTAGATAGTATGGACCACCCACTTGATTTTCGCCAACGTATACTTCCATGTTACTGGTATAAAATAAATTCGCATCAGACAGTGCCACTATTTTTATACCGTATCTATTGGGTTTGCCTGGTATCTACTGGCGGAACCAGTACGGTCCTCTAAAAGATTTCATTTTTTCGTCCACGGTTACGTATTGCGAATGAGAAAACCATTTTATCTGGTAATAAGATCCCTTTTTGCGCTAATTTATCCAAGCTAACTCTATAATGCCTTGTATTGATATCATCAGTTCTCATGTACCTTTCTGAATCTCGTGATGTTCATTTTCAGTCGGAAAACCTCTATACCAGTGCCGTCCGTTTTCCACAATTTTGTTGTGTTAAGGTGACTTGCCTTTCTTACACCTGCAAGATATAAGAGACCTAAAAGGGCACCAATTTCATCAATGTTTGTTGGGTATATATCGCTACTGAACTTCTGCTTTTCTGCTTCTATTTTTGTATTGGTCCCATCAACAATTATTTGCAACATATCAGTATCGAATAGATTGTTCCAGATATCTAAAATATCGGTTTTCTGTCTGACATATTGTTTTGAGCCCAGAAGCTGCAGAACAATATTTTCACTTCGAGTTCTAATGTTCTAGGGGCAATATGCTTAGCCCATTTTGTTTTATTATCTTTGCCCAAAAAATATGTACCAATGGCAAAATCTGTCTCATCATCTAATAATCTTCTTCTCCCGATTCCTCTTTTTCATTATACTGATCACCCGTCGAAACTTCTTCAAACAGTGCTACCAATCTTTATTGCTCTTTTTCATTATCCATAATAACTGAAAAATAAAGTTTTATTATAAAACAATTACTTACAATTACATCTGTAAATGTATCTATCAAAAGAAGGTCCAGAGCCGGAGAAACTCGAAAGCTTCCGATTGGCTTTAAAATTGACCGTCATTGACTCCCACCGGTCTCCTAGGCAAGCTGCGTCTACTGAAAGGTTAAACAAAGTCGATAGATAATACGGAAACTCTAAGTGTTGACCATACATAAGAAAAATTCGACATGCCGTTGTCTCTGCTGGAAAATAAACCCTCATACCACTTAAAAAAGAAAAAAAAATGGATGACAGCAGAATTTTTTGATTTTATGAAAGAATGAGTAAAACGTAACGCAAAAGACCTGAATAAATACAATGGAATCATTTCCGTTAAGACCAGGAGTCATTCTCTCTCCTGATGCCAACCATAATGTAGCCTCGCCTTTTTAAAAATTTTAAACTGTTTGTCCTTATGTAGTGTAGTGTAATGTACAATTTTATGTTTATGCCATTCCCAACAGATTGTTGGATAGGCCAAAATTGACGAAATGCCCCTGAAGATGCTCTAGGAAGCGAAAGTACTTGGGCAAGATTAATTAATAAACTGTGCTCGATATCTGCCTTTCATTTGATCAAATGTCTCCATTTTATCGAATTTTGCCACTGCGCGCGCAGAACTCAGCTCTTCACTATTTTGGACTAGTGTACATTATTTACGAGGTTTGATATGTCATAAAAGGCAAAATCTTTCTATTACCTCCTTTAGTTAATATACGAGTAAAATATATTAAGAATTTTACATTGACCAAATTGACATCTGGATAGAATTTTAGACGTTTCGTTTTTTAATATTCTATTTAATTTCATATTTTTAAGTTTAATTTTAATATTCTGTCCTAATTTAGAAAAAAATTTCCGAATTAATTAGCTAATTTTTTTTTCTAGGTAAGTCAATAACTTATTCTAGTCGTTATGTACCGATTTTCAGGTGAGTCCCAACATTTTAATCAATTCTAATGACAAAACAACATTGTAAAATTCCACTGTAAATATTATCTGGCGTGATCATTCGGGTCTGATGATTTTTCTTCGCTGATTGAATCGTGGATTAAGATCTTCATTAATAATTCATTAACTTCGCACCTTAGGACTTAAAAACATTCCATGTAAATTTTTATTTTATTCGGTCGATAAACATTAACTTTAATGAAGTTTGATTTGTGAAAATTTATAAGATAAATAAAAAAATATATTGGAAAACTAATAACAAAATTGAATTACACAACCTAATAATTAACCCCTAGATAAGTTTATATAATTATTTGGTGATGAATAGTTGTTTACTTTTTTATATTCTGTCAATATTAAATATATTGTTTTTTCTAATAAACAGTTTTGTTCAAAATTATCAAAGCTACATTACTTGTTTGGAATATTGTTTCTACGGTGCACAGATTCTTGGTAAATCGATGTTTTCCGTCTTCCCCCCTCCCTAAATGGGATGTCCGGGGTAGGAGTGATTAACTTTCTTACACCTTTTTGGGGTCCCAAAATTGTAATTCTTAGCAGAATTCAGCTTGTGCGTAATATTTTTAGAGGTTTAGTGGCATTTTCGTCTCTGACGACTGGTGTAATAATATTTAGAATTTTAATCCATTATCCAACTTGCCTCAATCAAGGGCACACAAAATTATGTCCAGGCTTTAAGAATCGAACTTTATGTAATCGGCTTTTAATGCAGATATTTTCCTAGCACCTCCTGACGATAGTGGAGATAAAGAATGTGTAGGAACATCCACCAACCTAATCAAAAATATATTGGATGCGGAATCAGAGCATCAATAAGAAGAAAAAAAGGATCGAGGAAAAAAATATAAATCTATATGAAAAAGAGGCAGATCTTCAAAGTGTGACACAAGCTCAGGAAGAAGAAGATACGGAAGATATTAAAAAACATAAATAGAGACACAAAATGAAGAAATTCAAGATATTCAAGTGACATCTACTGAGATTCGTGCAAAAAGTGTAACTCTCCTATCACGGAAATTGATTCAGTGAGATTAACCAGATGAAAATTCTGTTTATTGGGATATTTAACTTAAAAAACGCAATGAAACATATACACTCATTCATTTTATTCACTACCACTCACTCCTTTACAGATCTTTGATTTTTTTTCAATAAAGATCTTTTAACAAATATTGTAAAGGAGACAGTTCGTTATGCTCTTCAAAAAGGTACTACTTTAAAATTTGAAGTTAGTTAAAAGCCTTTATAGGGATTTTACTAGTTAGTGGGTACAGCACGAATCTAAGAAGACGCAAATTATTTATTGAATACACTGTATGGGAAATCGAATCTAGCGTGGATGACGCCATGAGACCATATTGTGGGCGTCATGGTATGAAACAACACATAAAAGGCAAGCCCATACGCTTTGGGTATAAATCGTGGTGTTGGAATCAAAAATCTGGTTTCCTCATAGATTTCAATATTTATCAAGGAGCCAAGGGAAAATTCAATAAATACAAAAAAGAATTTGGTCATGGAGGTGGAATAATATTGCAGTTTGCTCAACTTATTACTAAAATTCAATGCGATTGGGTTATGCCTCATTGCTTATATGCTAATAAATATTTCATCTCTATGAAACTAATTGATTTTTTAACATCGAAGGGAATAGGTTACGTAAAAACCATACGATCAGATAAAACAGAAAAGTGTACATTTAATGAAACGTTTAAAAAATCCATACGTGGGATTTACGGAAATTGGTACGAAGAGAAAAATAAGATGCTTTTATGTAGATGAAATGACAACAGCATAGTTACTTTGCCATCGAATCAGTTTATCGCGCCAGTTTATCAAGCGAAAAGAAACTACTTGGCCAAAGCAAAACAATCAAAGTAACACAACCATATCTTATTCGGGCTTATAACGAAAATATGGGGGGAACTGATCGAATGGATCAAAATGTTGCCTATTACAGAACAAATATAAGATCCAATAAATGGTATTGGCCTTTATTTATCTGGGGTCTTGATGTCTCCATATAAAATGCTTGGTTAATTTACCGTAGAATGAGACACATTATCCCTGAACAACCCGAAATTGATTTGCTGCAGTTTCGTCGAAATATAGCCAAAGCCTTGTTGACGATGTTCGGAACTCCGCCAAGAAGACCTGGTCCATCTCAATCTTACATAAACAACATTACACAAGATGGTCGATTCGACAACATCGGCCATCTTATTTCTACCCAAGAACAACGAACCCTATGCGTCTTTTCTCACTCAACAACCAATAAAAAATGTATTAAATGTAGGGTTGCCTTACATAAAAAATGTTTTATTAAATTTTATAGTGACACGCAATAATTTTTTTATATTATTTTAATGTCAGTTTATTTAAAACTCTTTTATGTATTTATAAATATATGAAAGATATTATATATATATATATATATATATATATATATATATATATATATTTAATACAACATTCCAAACTACGTACATACGTAAAAAGTACATAAACATAAGAAAAGAAACGTCAAAATCTATAAACAAGTTCCTTTCCCCTCCACCGCTCTCGCGAGTTTCATAGCCACATTTTAAAGCCTTGAAACTATTCCATTTAAAGGCAATCTTTTCGAATTTTGCACAAGAAAACTTTTAAGTATGTTCGTTACGTTAATAAGGTATCTTAATTACTATAAACAAATCTGCTATCAATTTAAAACAAAAGAAACTATGTTCGTCACGAATTGTCATAGAAAACTTTTTTTTCTTTTAAAATTGTGAAAAAATGCAGACTGTCTAAATATGAAAAAATAATTTTCGTGTAGGTAATGGTTGAAAAGTTATTCTAATTGTTTGTATTCCAAAAATCGACATGTTTTTGCAAAATTATTTTGCAATATTTGAAATTGTTTTTCTTTATCTTTTTTAAATAATAATAATAGAATGAATATTCTTCTTTCAGAATCTGCTCTTATAATTACCATAACTACACAATTTTCCGACTTATATTCTTGCAAAAAAAATTAATTTGGGATAAACAAATTAAATAACTTTTAAACTATTTGACCTATCGGTTTGAAATTTTGACCATATTCGGCACTAAAAGAGCCATGTAATATAAAGATTATAAGTTATTTTTAAAAAAGTTATTAACATTTATAAAAAACCGAATTTCTTTACTTATTTTGTAACTTTCTAAGCGACAAATAAGGATATAAACATTTACAAAACGCTATTTTAAAGGTTTTTATATGACATACGTTTATTACTCTCAAATTTGTTGTAAATGCTTAACTTTTTGTTGATAGACGAAAGAAGCGAAAATTTACCGTTTTTGACATTAATTTATTTTAGTAATTAATTGAGTCCAAAAAATCGACTGCAGAAAACATATAGGTTCTTGTTATAGAGGCCCATCTTACTCTAAATCAACTGTCGTTTGCCTGGCCGGTTCAGTGTCACAAACAGGGTACTTTTTTTATTTCTCTGGCCTAAATATAACATACAGTTGGCCCTCAATGTTGGTGTGAACTTTCAAACGTCGTATCGTTTTCAGTCTTTAAATTTGAAATATAAGTAAGTTAATACAGCAACCATTAAATCGAGGAAAGCTCCAACGCTAGTCAGATTATAGCAATTTATGGGACATGTACTTGTCGATACTAGTTTATCAGATGGTTCATTATATAATCGATTAGTTTAGATACAATTTGCAAATTTATGTTCATCGCACCTGATGCAGCTATGATAAAAGGAGTCGAATGAGAGCTAGTGAAAATTTATCGCTCCCTAATGGAGTATAAATTACTAGAATATGGCGAGTAATTAAAGATCGGGCATTAATTACATCGGGAGTAAATCAAAGTTGGCTGATTTCGCGCGATTAAATAAAACTTGTTCGATTATCTCGAGGTTCAAATCGAAAAGTGCCCGATGATTAAGTGATTAAATACACCTCAAATGATTAAAGAAATGTATTGGGAGTAAGAGTTGTGGTGTTGTAATTATCAGCTGTCTTATAAAATATTTTCATGTGTTAATGATTATAGGTCATCGATGTTTTATATCGACATTTCTGACAGTGCTTTATGTATTTATTTAGCGCAATTTATTATATGCAGTATGTTTGATAACACCTCCTCCTGCAAGGAGAAAATAAAGATCTTCAATAAGAAACATACATCAACGACAGAACAATATGAATACTCACGCATTATACACAGTGGAGATACATTATAAATGAAATATTATACCAATTTCCTTTTTAAAAGGTAATTTGTCATTAGTAACAAAGTCGCTCTTTTGAATTGAGTATGAAAGCTTCAAATTTATATTTATATTTATTTATTTAACTTTCCCAATATTTGAAGTATCGTCAAAAACAAGTGAAACTACGATTTTAAGTGATAACATTTTGAGCATTTATTTCTCTGTATTTAGATTTTAGTTGGATATACTTCCGTATTTTTTTTTTAATTCCTAAGGTGTGAAATTGATGAATTATTAAGGAAGATTTTAATCCATGAATCAATCAACGAAGAAAATTCACCAGACCGGAATGATTCTCATTTATGATTTTCTACTGCTCTAGCTCAACTTGGTTTTAAATTGACATTTTCCCTACTAGAAAGACCTACCTATGGTACTTTTTCGTTGCGATCCATAACAACAGTCAGCAGAATGTATTCTTTCGATTAAAAAAGAACGCTTTTAAATATGCTGCTTTCAAGGCCTGGTTACAGAAATAACATAACATTAACATTTCTCGTCTATCTGCTTAAAAATTAAGTAATTAAATGTAAAAATTTATTAAGAATTACTAAATAAGTTTCACAAAAAACTTTTAATCACAAAGGTCTTGTTTACCTTATCTTACACTTTGTACGGACATCAAAAATTCAGTTGTTAAAAGCGCATAACTAATACTCAATGGAAAATCAAGAAGAAAAAATAAAGTTGAATGAATGAGAAAAGAGATCTTGGACCTGATGAAGAAAATACGTAGGAAAAAAGGCAGCACTCAGTACAGACAAATCAACAGAGAAATAAAAATGAACCGTGGTTAGCACAACTACGTCAAGAAATAGAATATCTATATGCTAAATACGACACTTATAAAAGGCACTTGGGATCTGAGTGTCTTTTATATATGTTTATATCCGGTACGTTTCGCAAAATTTTCATATCACGGTATAGATAAAATAACAGAAGAGGTTAAAAATATAAATTGAATATCTTGGTTCAACTATTTAATCTGATTTACCGAAGCGGAAAAATTCAAAACATTCAGCAAAGAAATGCTCGGAAAGGCCTAATTAGCGTAATGAGCCATGAGCCAAAATATTTTTGTTTCGTAGTAGATTTAGTTTCAGCAACAAGAGAAGCCTTATTTAGTATCCAGGTCCTAGTTTAACACTCTAGGGGTATGTCAGTGCCAGGATTTCTGATTTTCTAATCAGATCAGGATTCTTAGTGTAAGGACTGCCTTATAAGCATATAATGTATTGTTACTCGTATCCTGCCACTAGGAGTCCACGTACTTTATATAGAATACTTACTATATTTACAAAATATGTGACCCTAAAATATTTTTTTTATATTTACAAAATGTCCATCCAAAATAATTTTTTTGCATCATAACAACAGTACCTGGTTGAAACGGTTTTGATGGCCCAACCTATATTAATTGTAACAGCTGTTGAAAAATTGTTACTTAAAAAAAAAGGTATAATGTTTTAAAGCTAACTACTGACCTGTTGAGAGTCATTAGTCATGATTAAATGTTTATTAATATATTTCTCTAATGAACCTGATTCAGGAGCTTATCTTGTATGTGGCACAATGCATAATAATTCCAAAAAGTTGTTCAATGATAGTAGTAAATGAATATATTATGACTTTCTTTTTTTAATGTATACTAAATGAAAATAAATTTTTGGGCATATTTATAATTTTCTAAAACTTTTAACTGATGACAACTCAGCTCTTATTAACTGTTTCATCGTAAATAAACCTCAAATTAAAAAATGAATTCTTTCATTGTGTCAGTTTCAATATTAAAAATTGCTTTCAAAACACAATTTGTTAATTAAAACTAACTGTTATCATAGATAATCAGTATCACAACAAACTTGTGGACCTAATTACGAACGAACCTTATATAAAGTTATTTATACTCTGACAAGAAATTAAGGAGAGTGAGTAATAAATGTAATATGCTATCCTATTTGTTCGAAGTGTAAATCAAATATGCCGTTTACTAATAAGAAAATCAAAATAATATCGGTTCAAAACATTTTGCTAGCTCCCTGTAGATTTTAATAGGTAATATTATGTGGTCCTTTACAATCAGTCAGCTGTAACAACAGACGTATTCACGATACGTTTTAGCAAAGCTTCTTAAAAGTATTGTCTTGTATTGAAATTTGAATTTATTTGAGATATTTATTTGGCAAAATTAAAATAGGTAGAAAACGATTTTTTTTAATAATTCGTTTAGATAATTAATCACCAAATAACAAATATACCAATTATTGATAGTAAAAACGTTTTTATTTATTACCATTTATATTCTGTTTTTTTTTAAGAGTAAGTACTCGATCAATAGGGATCTATGGAGTGAGTAACACCGCAATCGCTTATCTCTTGTCGTATTGCTGATCGACAGGTATATCCGATGCACCAGCGTATTCTAGTCTAAGTAGGAGACTATTTAGGCTTTATACTGTTACGGTAGTCTTTTTGTTTTCTGGCCAGGGTTTGAACCATCGATCCACTAGATCATTCACAGTGAAGTCTGGCCCGCTTGGGTATGATTTGAGCCACAATTTTATTCTAGTCTAAATATTATATTCAGTAAATAAACCTTTTATGAATTTTCTTCTTCTTAGCCTTCTGACGTCCATGTTTGGACATAGGCCTCTCCCAACTCCTTCCATCGGTCTCTATCCTGAGTAACATATTTCCAATTTGGTCTGGCTATTCTTTTAATGTCATCAACTCATCTCATCTGTGGTCTTCCTCTTGGTGGTTTACTTTTGTAAGGTCTCCAATGTTGTATTGTAGTATTCCAACGTTGGTCTTTTTGTCTAGCAGTGTGGCCCGCGAAGCTCCATTTGAGTTTGGCAATTTTTGTTGTTATGTTCTCGACTTTTGTTTTGGATCTTACCCAGTCGTTCCTCTTTTTTTTAGAAATGATGATGAATTTTAGAAAGATTAATAAATAGTTGAATAGATAATCAAACTGAAAATTAGTTTGTACATAATATGTGATTTAAAATTACAGCGTTACCTTTATCGTAGATTTTATCGTAGATTATTTTACGAATAATTTCACTATTGGTTTTTTTGTATATATATCACAGCGTTTACGTGATGAGTTTACTAATTGTGTTAATTTCATTATTAATTCAATGTGTATTGTATTACCGATTTTCCTTTTGAACTGCGTTTATTAATACTTATATATAATACATTTCATTGGATTGTTTTGGATTGCATTTTGTGTCTTTATTAACAAGGCTGATTAATTTTACCACCGATTAATTATATCATTACATGTATCGATGTTTTTTTTTACCAGTTCTGAGATTTTAGTCTTTTGAGTGATTGTCGCCTGCACACTTTTCTTTTGTAAATTTATTCTTGGCTGCAAATAAATATTGATTTTAACATACTTGTCACGTCGCAATTAATTTGTATCTCTTTATATTTTTGTTATGTATTTGAACGTATGTATATTTGTCTTTGGCTTTTATTTGATTTCAAATAGATTTTATATAGTCTACTCGTCTATTATTTTTCTATAGGAATAAACATACTCAATGCGAAAGGGAGAAACCAGCGAGATCTAGATTGAGCATAGTATCCTCTCTTCCCTTTCTGATGACCTCAATTGTTATATAGAGGTCATCGTATGTGCAGAACGCAACAGATTTAAGAAATTAATTCCGATAAAAGCTTTTACCGTTTAAAGTCACGTACCTATATTCCCATAATAGTAATATAAGACTTAAGTAATTACGAAATTCGCAGTATGACAAAAGTATTCTACTTACAGAAAAACGATAGAATTAATTTTTAGTAAAATAATTTAATTCTTAAAAAAATAGAAATAACGATACCGCTGGAATTGTGGAGTTTCCCAAACGTCGGCAGTTTTAAAATCGGTTCTTAACAATGAATCAGTCTCTCTATTTTCTTGTCAACGTATAATCCAACATCTTTGGAGAAAAAATGAGTCAAGGTTTATTTACGGTATACCAAGGAAAGTATTGGTAACATTGTAAAATATTGTGCAACATGTTAATTTAAAGATTAGAATAGTAAAGATAAATATAAAAATTTTCTACTCTGCAGTTAAAAATTATAACGTAATTACTATTTAAATGGGAATAAGTCACAATTAAAGGTTCTTAAAATACCATTTTGAGAGACAGGCATTTTGAGAACGATTTCCGAAGTGGAAATTGAATCAATAAACGTACTTTAACCTTTAATTGTGGCTTATTCTCAATTAAATAGTAATTACTTTAAAATGCCACAAGAAACTAGCTTCAGAACAAATTATAACTTATTTTAACATAATTTTTGTATATATTATTACCGTTATGTATAACCAAAGTTAGGATGATCACGTTTTAGGTCAGTAAAGGAAAAAAAGCTGAAAAAAATCTTGTACAAGTTTTTCAAGGTTCTAAAAGGTATATGAATGATGGTATAAGCTGATGACAAATCCTTGAAGATGCACAGCTGTTTTTTATTAAACAATCATAAAAGGTGAAAAGATTCAGTTATCGCCTATAAAAGGTTTCTTATACGTTTCAAGAAAAATAAAAGTTGTAGATCGTAAAAAGTTCTTTAATTTACGAGTTCCTAAATTAAAATACATAAACAATTGACCGAGATAATTGTAAAAAATCCTTATTTTTGCAGTAATTTATACATGTTAATAACTTTGTGTTCTGCAGAATGCCATGTAATATAACTACCTGAAATGGTGGCAATTAATGAGTTGTTGGAGTGTGTTAAATCTCAGCTAGATCGACCAAATTGTTTGTAAATTTTGTTTATCCCGGAGAGCGATTGTTTAAACAACTGTACTTACCCAAAAAATTACTCTAGAGGTATTTAGCAGATCGCAATCGATTGGTTAAGACTTCAATGTATGTATTAAAAAAAAATCAACATTTTATCAAAATTGTTATTAAAAAACCGTTTAAAAAAGGCTCATTTTTTAGCTTATAAACATTTATAATAATTAATAACCAACATAGCATTTTGGTCCCTAAGAAGAGAACAGAAGATGTAAAAAGTTATAACCTATTACACTGATCGTACTCGTAAAATATCGCCACGTTAAAGTAGGAAAGAGAACTTACCGAGCTCCGTTTTTTTAGGATAGAACTTCAAATTGAAAAGCGTTGATAAAATTTGCAATATCTCGCCTTCTATGGTACGCAAAACATTCATTTTTTTAAACCGGATAGCTTGAGAAAATAATATGAACTGGGCTATTTTTACCTACAGAAAAATTCCGAAAAAATAAATTAATTTATTTATTCCATAAAAATGTTATTAGTCCAGTTACTGTGGCATTTTCCCTTTAAATTTTTTATAACTGCACCGATTTATCTGAAATTTTTACAGTGGGTAGTAAATTACTCAAGAAACATAAGTTATACGGTGTCGATGTGTGCTTCTACCCCTGGGGTGGTTGGCACCCCATCTAGAAGGTTGAACTTTTTACACTCAAAATAACCCCGGGAATTGATATAGAATCAAATTCTAAACAAAAAATGTCATATAAATTTTTTTCGCTAAATTAATACTTTTTGAGTTATACGCACTTGAAAAAGTAAACTTTTCGCAAAAATAAAACATGTTTTCCAATGATTTTGTACGAATAACTCAAAAACAAAGCGTTTTATTGAAAAATCTATAATGGGCAAAAAAAAGCCTATAAAAAAACAAAGAGAATGTTTTTTTATTAAGTTTTATAAGTACAATACTAAGCGATTTATAATTGTTTGAAAATGACTTTTTGTTTTTGGGATACTATACTCGATGCATTTAACATCAAATATCGGAAAATGGACATCTTTTTTGATAAAAACTCATACAACACTTTTTAAAGAGCTAGAAAAAACCTTTAAAATGAGCTATGTTAAAAGCCATTTCGATTAAAACAAAGCGAAATACGAAGGAAAGAATTTGAATTACTCTAGCGTTTAAAAAAAAAACGAGCAGTATAAGTAACACTATTTCGATCAGAATTGAAATTAAACGTATATCTTCTACAATTCATTTTATTTTATTGTTATTTATAAGTTTTAAAAGTTTAGCCTGTTTAAAATGCGTATTTTTTCAAAAAGTCATGTTTAAATTAAAAAATCTTTTTTTTTAATTATCTAAAAATTTACATTTTTTTAAAATAAATCTAAAACTATAAGAGATACGTGAAAAATGGTTATAAACCAAAATGTAGTTTTTTTCTTAACAAAAATTTTGATTTGTTTATTTTTGTTATAGCTCAAAAAATAATAGAGATATAGCCAATTGAAGTTTGAGATACAGCGGCTGACACACCTGTAATCAGCACTTTGGCCCTTTACTATTTAAAAAGAAAGAATTTTAACATATTTTAATCTACTTAGTCTTGTAGCTTTTGAAATTACCTTCAAAATATTTTTTTAATGGACACTGTAGCTTAAAAATTAACGGAGTTATTCTAAAAAAATTTGAAGCATGTTATTTATATTTTGGAGCATCAACTTATTTTCTGTATATATAAATGCTTTATTCAAGTATATTCGAAAAGCTGGTAACAGACACACTAACACTCACACAAATATGTATATAATACATACATACATACATACATACATACATACATACATATATATGTTATGTATATAATATAGGCACCTCTAAACTGAACATTTGCTTCAGAGAACTAAGGAACACAGAGAACCGACACTCCTTTGAAGTTGCGTGGGCAAGCCGCCAATGAGTGCCAATGACAGGAGTACTTCAGATCTCGAAGACATTTTAGAAGCTGGGAGATACTGTACAATTTTGCTGTATGGCCTTGCCAAAGACACCCACATGAACAAAATGAATAAGGTCGAAGATTATTCATCATTACTTGAACAAATGCGATACGAATCGTTTATTAAAGCCACAACTAAAAATAGTGCAGTTAAATCGTCATCTCTTGTACCAACTGTAAGTGCCCTGAATGAGCATATCAAAAGAGTTTATTTACAAACTCAGATATGGCTTGGAAACAAAGGGATTGATATAACGGATTGGGGATGTTTCAAGAGTGATGATATTTTACAACCAATAAAAATGACAAGTTCACCTGCACCAGAAGAACTATTGAAACTGATTTTTTACAATTGCAAAAAGGGTTGCGGCTCAGCGTGTGGCTGTCGTACACTAGGTCTATTTTGCAATGCTACGTGTGGAACATGCTCTGGTCTGGCGACAATTGTCAAAACTATCCTGCAATAGACGAAGAGGTGGAGTTAGAACACGACGAGAATGACGCTTCAGACAATGAATAATTTGATATATTGTAAATAATTTTTATTTTTGTAAATATATTTTGTATACTTTCTAATGTAAAGTATTTTCATGCATAATTTTTTACAATAAAAACAGCATGAGTATACTTAATTTTTTTATTTAGACATTTACCAAAGGGGAATTTGTTTTGTGAGCATAGAGGTGGTTTTTAAGGGTTGAAAATAAGCAACCAATCAAAAAATATTTTATTGATAAGAAAGGAATTTTTGAATATAAATGTACATTAAAAACTTTTGAAGTTGTTTAAAAAGATTTTTTTATATATTTTGACATAGGGGTAGTTTTTAAGGGTTGAAGTGTTGCAATCAACCAAAATTATTTTATATAAGCAGAGAATTACATTGTAGATTATATAAATGCACTACAACAGCATTTGAACCTGTTAAACGATTTTTTACAATTATTTTTAATAAAAGGGGTGGTTTTTAAGATTATTTAAGGGTTGAGAATGTACACAATATCCATTAATATAAATGACAATATTTCAATTACCTAATTTAACACGATTTAAATTTATAAAATGCTTTAATATAAATTTTTTTCATTATTTTCAATAAGGGGTGATTTCACCCCTTAAAAATAAAAAGCTCACCTATCGCATATATAACTTTTGAAGAGGGGGGTAAGATAAGCCTAATTCCAAATTATTAGCAAAATCGATTCAGTTATAAAAAATTTAGAGGTATTGACCTCTTTTCCTCCACAGTGACTGGAGTATATTAAATTTTACTATTATTTAGAAAGAAATATTTAAATTTTAGTAATTAATGTATATTATTTATATAAATATATAATATTAATAGTAAATTGATACTCCAAATGTTTTTATTTAAATTAAAATATGAATCGACTTATTTTTTTAAGAAGTTTTAACATTCTCTGAATAAATGGTTGTAAAACAGATTTTGAAACGAATCTTTTTGTACGTTCCAAGAACAATTAATAATTATTATATATATTTATATAAATAACTAGTGATTTTGCCCGTCCTATGTGACGAAGGATCCAATCAATCGCATCTACAATCACTCCACTAAATTTTTTTTGTCTTCCTCCTATTTAAGGCTAGGCCGACAACAGAATAATATTTTAATCTGTTGTACAATTTCATAACAAATAAGTCACTTTTCTAGAGTCGCTAAACTTTTTGCGTAAAGTCGTCTTATGAAATCGACCTACGTATAAAACCAGCGTAATTCTAGTTTGGAAATTTATTTGTTGGGAAAGATCAAGTTTAATATAATTTTTTTACCGATCAACAAATTCGCAGCCAATATTTAGGATCGACCAAAATTTTCAAAATAATAAAAAATTAAATTTTTAAAATAATTAACATTGCATGAAACTGGTCTTTTCACCTCCAGATAAATATTGTTCTATTTGGCAGATAGTTATCAAATTCTAAAGGATAGACATTTATTTATAAAATAAAATGTACCCGTCTTTTTACGTCAAATTATGTTGCGGTTACTTATCTGTAAGATAAATGTAAAATTTTCTTCGGAACACACCAATATTTAATTAATTGTCAAAGAAATCACAATAATGTTTTTATATCTCTTTTGATTATACAATTTGTGGTGGCAGGAATAAATTACATTATGTAAAAGAAAATTTAATAACGATTAAAAAATAATACATGTTTAATGATTCTTCTCAGTTTTTCCATAACACTAAAATATTATATAAGGTTAGATCAAACATCTTCAACTTCAAAAAGTTCAGTAATGTCTTCATTTAGCAATTCATCTTCAAAATTGTCTTAATTTTGATCTCTAGCTAGGTTATACTCGTAGAATGTTACTGTAGATTAGAACAGTTAACACTTTTCAACCTTACAGTCATTTCTACTGGATGAAATAATACCTAAACCTTCTCTTCCATGCATAAAAAGTTATGATGCATTTCTGGTTATAATATGAAATTCATTATAGAAATTGGATTGTTTAGAGGACTTCTTAAAAATGGCTTTACTTTATAATCAGAATCTCCTTGTAAGAATCCTTTTCTATTATTCGATATATTATATAGAAGATTTATTAAAAATTTTGATTTTGAATTATTAAAGTTTTGAATTATTCAAAGAGTCTGACAACCTAGGTACTATGTGCATATTTTTCATTTTGGAATCCGATACTACAATTATTGAATTAATACAATCAATATCTTTTAAAAAAGGTTAATTAATACATTTTTTAATTATCAAGATTATGAAAATATTGAATCCCTAAACTAAGTAAATGAAAATATGTATACATCTACTTTTATAATCATTTATTAACAAATATTTACAATATTTTCTCAGAATACTGAATATTAACCTTTTAAAAAAGTCTTTATCATTACAAAAATTAAAATGTTCACTTCTTTATTAAATAATATACTCTCGCACTTACATTAAACATCATACTGATCATACTCTCCGATTCCATTAAATCTTTTATATCCATATCTCTAACCTACACTAAACAATATTTAGGTTAAATTTTGTGATGTCGCGATAACCTACAACATAATAACGGTAATTATTCAGTAGATACTTTATTTGGCAAATAAATATTTTATATTTTATATGTCAGATAATTTTAATTTATTTTATCTGTAAGTTTATCTGTTCAGACTTCTTTCCTAGGTGACGCTAGAATTTTAGAACTAGCATAAAACTTTGAATTATTTTGTATTAAATCGTACCTAAAAATATTAATATTATTTATTAAATATATTAATAGGTATGTAATTAATATTTTTTGTATTATTAATTAAACGTGTCGTTTCAAAAAAATATGGTTGACTCATACTTTGAAATGTCAGTAGTTCAGATGGCGTTAGGATTTTAAATCTAAACTAACAAATCTTTAAATTGTTTTTGTATTAAACCGTACCTTAAAAATATTATTAAAATAATTAATAATTATAATAATATGTAATTAATACATTATTAATAATTAAACATATCGTTTCAAGAACAAAATGTGATTGAAATGTCAAATGGTTATAGTTCAGATTTCTTTTCTAGATGGCGTCGTTAGTTTACTGGACAAACAGTGTGACTTTGTCATTATATCCTTTTATATAGATAGATATACAATATACAATATACAATAGTACAATATCAATAAAATTTAAATATTTCTTACGAAATATGTAATAGTAAAATTGAACTTTTTTATGGACAATAGAAAGTTATTTTTTTTAATAGTATATTTTTTCACCAAATTTGCAGTCAGTCTACTTACAAGCGCGTGACATAAAAAATATATTACATAATCTTTATAAGCTAAAAAGTCAGCCCTTTTTCAAACTGTTTTTTTTTTTAATAAAAATATTGATAAATTGTTGAAATTTTTTAAATATATCCCGGATCTAGCTGAGATTTAGCACACTTCAATAATTTATTAATTGCCATAAAACAGAAAGTTATTAACATTCATAAATTACTGTAAAAATAAGGGTTTTTGCAATTATCTCTACCTTATATCTATCTATATAAAATTAAAGAACTTTTTAAGATCTTCAACTTTTATTTGAACCATTTTTTCTAAAGTGTATAAGAACCGTTTTATAGACAAAAAACGATTTGTTCACTTTTTAATTGTTAAAAAAAAACAAAAGCAAAATCAGCTGTACGTCTTCAAGGATTTGATCAGCTATCCCTCGTATGCCTTTTAGAACCTTTAAAAACTTTTTTCTTTTTACGTGAAATCGACGATTTTTTTCACAGATTGAATGGGTATTTTTATTTCATAATTTAATCTTAACGGTATATTTTTTACTCTTATAAAAAATAAAAATTGATATAACAAATCAAAGCTCTCACTTAAAACATATTTGGGAAACAGATTCAATCATTTATATTCAAAGTCAAATATTAATATATAAAATAAATAAATTTTAAATGCGATTTCAAAGCTGACATTCATCAAATATTCACAATGTTTTAATTTACATTACCAGTATCAATCAATTTTTCAAAAGGTTTTGAGTTATAATTTGGATTAAATATTGTATTTAATTACCTTTACGTGTATACCAAAGTTGGATGTTCAGGTTAGAGAAGTGAGGTTGAATAAAAAACTATAATCTTATACGCTATTTTAATAAAAGTATAAAACTGTTACATTTTAATCACACAATTTATTTTATAGATCAGCCCGTTTAAACACAGTTGAAGATATTAAGTACAATTCATTGTCTAAACACAAAAAACTTCAATCCTAGTAGTTGTTGTACTTGCTATTCTTATTGTTCTTGTCATATTTATCGTAGTTGTAGGTTTTTTGCCAGCAGTGACAATCAGCAAATCTTGGGAAGAGTCCTCCTTGGTTGATGCATTCTGAGCTTTGATAATTGGCATTATTGCAATATCTCATACAATTCGTTTCGCAATCTCTCTTATCTATCGTGTTCCAAGTATCAGCTGCCACAACGGAGACTAGTGCCACCAGCAAACACAGTATGATAAACTTTTTCATGTTTGTTTTTTCCAACAACGGTTACTCACTACGCACAAAGAGAACAACTGTCACAAGCTATTGTTGATGTTCGATTCTAAACTAGCGCTCAGGTAGTGGTTGGGTGGTTCTTTTATATAGTTATTTTTGTTATTCTTATTAACATAACCATTAATACGTTTATGGTGGCTATACAAGACCGGAAAAACCCGACTGCATTCTCCGACTAAGCAAAATTCCCGGCCGTCCAATGGTCACATTTGAACGAAAAAGCAGTTAAAGCAAAGGTAATGATATTGATGCTTGTTGTCGGTGAAATGACCTTGGTTGGATTAGTTTACAGGGACGTATTTTAATTATTATGTTAATGTGTTTCTGGAAATAAAATACAGTAACAGTATTTCTTTGTTTAGTAATGCAAGGTTAGATCATATTTGTAAATTTAACATTTTTATATGTATCTGCAATGATGCAAATACAATTTACATTTTAACATTTAGCAACATGTCAACTAATAAGATTATATAGAGGAGTTTTTAGTGCGACATCGGTCGATAATTCCATTATGGTATAGAGTATCCAAAAAACTCATTTAGAAAAAATGTAGGCAATGATATTCTCCATACTTGGAAAGTGTGTGGAATTCTACAGGGTGATTAATAACTACGTGGTATATCAAACATACAGTTTTTTAAATGGAACACCCTATATGTTTTTTCAAATTCTTTTTTTTTATTATTCTTCTCATAATATTTGTTCTTATAGTATCAGATTTTGCATTACTATACAGATTAAACAAGTTTATGACCATTTTTATTTGCATAAACAATTATTTATTTTATATAATAGAGTAAACAATATATTGTAGTTTTTAAATTAAGTTTAATTGAAATCATTGACAACAATTTGTATGCAGGCCGAACTACAAAATAAAATTACGATTTTCTCAATTTTTTTAAAAGTGTCACTTCATATTTTATTTTTTAGAATTATTGTATTTATGATAGTCTATTTTTATATAGCATTCCCTATACCTAAACTCAAGACTTTCCCAGATATTTTTAGTTTTCTTCAAATTTCGGAAATACATTCAATTTTTTAAGCAAAAATAAGTATTGAGTATTGAGTGATAATATAACAAAATTATTTTTATTCAATAAGTAACTAACAAAAAATATAAACCATAACAATATGCAATGAATGTATCAATAAATGTGATATTATGGAAATATCATACACCCTTAATGAAATACCAGATTCCTACAATTCCTACAAGATAATATGTTTTGTATGATAATAAAACAAGATTATTTTTATTCAATAAATAACTCACACAAAACAGAAAGCAAAACAATATACACTCGCGATCATAAAATCCGGGTCACCTGGAAAATTTCAAGTTTCTGGAATATTTTTGCCTCTGGTGGAGTAATAACCTTTTTTTAGGTTAACGTATTTTTTATTTGTCATCAATGTTTGTTTTGAAAGAAAAAAAAAACGGTTTTTTATTGTTTTTATTGAAAAAGCTGAAAACAAACCAAATTGTTGATAAAACAGGCATACGAAAAAAATGGAAAATACAGAACGTGGTAAAATGTCAGTGAAATTTCAATGACTAATATCGTGTATTGCCTCCACTTGCTCTAATGACCTCTTACGGACGACGGGGCATACTCTCAATTTTTCTCTGGATTACATGTTGTGGTATGTTATTCCACTCTCTCACTAACAGATCCTTAAGCTCCTTTCCGTTGTTAGGAGGAGATGTTAGGGGTTGAATACGTTTTTTCAAATCGTCCCAGATATGTTCGATGGGATTCAGGTCCGAAGACCTAGCTGGATAGGGTAACCTCGTAATTCCAACCTCGTCCAAGTATTGCATACTGATCGTGGCAACGTGCTTTCGCACGTTGTTCTGCATAAAAACGACGTGTTTTCCAAGCCTTGCCATGGTATGCATAACATGTTCTTCCAGAATCTCCGTAATGTCCCTTCGTGCAGTTAAGGACCCATTTTCGATGAAGGGTAATTCTGTGCGGAAGTCGGAAGATACACCTCCCCAAGCCATGACCGAGCCTCCACCAAATGGCATTCTTGGAGCAATGCAAGCTTGTGAAAATCATTCACCGGTTCTCCTCCAAACTCTTACACGTCCATCGGTTCCAGTTAGGCAGAAACGGAATTCATCTGAGACTAACTCTTTGCTCCAATCGTTAATTCTTCAATGCGCGTATTGTCGAGCAAAAGCTAGTCGTGCAACTCAATGCGCCAGGCGAAGTGGCGGTCCTGTAGCCATCACCCAAGAAGATAGTCCAAAAGAACGAAGTCTTCTTCTGACTGTTGCAAAGCTAACATTGTCATTTCGTACTTCCTGTAGACGATTTCGATGCATAATCGCAGTTGAGGTCCGGTTTCGTAAAGCCTGAAACACAAGAAAACGGTCATCTCGTACCGTGGTCATTCTTCTTCGTCCAGAGCCAGGTCGTCTGGATAGCAAACCCTTCTCCTGAAAGCGTTGAAGCACTCGTTGAACCGTAGAAAGGCTTACGCCAACAGTTCTTGCGACTTGCCGTTGAGTGTGACTGTCTTTCACAAGAGCAACAATTTGAGCCGTTTCAACAACAGTCAAGGGTATTTTTGGCAAAAAATAAACAATAATAAACACTAATAATGGCACTAATAAACACTAATGGTGGCAATAATAAACGTTTGTTCGTTGCGTTTGAACAGAAAGTCGAAGCACAAATGAGACATTTAAAACAAGCGGCAGTTACAGGTACCGTTCATTTTGGGAAGTGTGCGCTTTCCCGCGAAATCGGCACTATTGAAATTCTTTGTTGCAAAGGAAACCGCTAAGACTACAACAATTCTCAGAAACATGCAGTAGTTTGTATTTGTGTTATTATTATTTACGATAAAGCTTATTGAAAATAAAATATCGGTGATTTTCAAGGTGACCCGGATTTTATGATCGCGAGTGTACAATTGACGTAACAATTTTTAGATTTATATTACCAGTATTCTAAGTTAGGAATTTGTAATTAAACATTCCAACTGCCAGTTGGCAGTTTTCATATTATTACCTTTTTAATCGGTCTGTGTGGCTTGTCTTTATTGTTAAAAATGAATTTTTCTGTAGAAGAGTTAACCGATATGATCTGGGTATCAGGAGAAAGTTCGAGAAATTGCTTATTTGCATTCAGTATATCACGAACGATATCCTGAATGGAGGAAGCCAAACGCAAGAGCTTTTTAAAAATTAATGGATCGTTTTGTTCGCACTGGGCCAGTTGTATAGGAAAAAAATGAGAGAAACAAAAGTGTTCTAAGTGAAGAAAAGGAATATGATGTATTGATAGCTACTACTGAAGATCCCCACATCAGTACTCGTGACATTTCACGTCAACATGACATGAGTCAAACTTCCGCGGCAAAAATCCTTCGTAAACATAAACTGCATTCTTACCGCATACAAATACATCATGAATTGACAGTCGATGGTTGATCAACGCAGATTAGCTTTTTGTCAATGTTCTCAGCAGCAAGTGCAAAGAGACCGATTTTTTTTCTATTATGTGCTTTTTGGAGATGAGGCTACATTTCACAAAAATGGAACGGTGAATCGGCATAATTTTCATTACTATGCATCAAGCAATCCCTATTTTGTTAACACTCATAGGCAAACTAGATAGTCTATAAATATTTGGGTGTTATTGTTGGCGATTATGTGATTGGCCCACATTTTTTGACGGTCGTGTGAATGGTGACATATATACCATTTTTCAAAGTAAAACTGTGGCACGTCACAATTTATATAAAGTGACGTCACTTATATTTAATATTTCCAGAACGTCAACCTTAGAGTTTAAATTTTCCTAACAGAGCTAATAATATGAAACTCATACGGAACTGCTCGATCTTTCATAGGCGTCAACATGGTATAATAATCAGAAAAATATAATCATGATTATATTGGGAATTTTAGAATTAATAATATAAATTTTATGAAGTTACTCTTTAAGTCTAATATTCCACCAAATAATAATTTTGATTAAATATATTAGACAATTGTACGCAACTGAAACGGAAATACTTCAAATTTCAATGACAGTTCGGCGTGTGGCAAAATTGTTTAAAGTGTTGCCGCTTTTTAGAGTAAGAATTTTGATTATGTTTTTATTTCTTACACAAGTTGATCATAATATATTATATATTAATAAATTGTGTTTATAAATACATATTAAATTTAGATTAATAACTTTCAAAACTAGTTATTATTGTGTATTGTAATTGTGCTATGCCAAAATAACTAAATAGTCTGTAAAAAGCTGACAAGCTTTCATATAAGATAGATTATTTTGAACAAGAAATAATGGCGGGACGTTTTTACTGTTAATGCTCTAAAAGAGGTAAGTTTAAAATTTAGAATATATAATTTTGTATTAAAATGTTTTCTTATGTATTTTAGTATGTTGCAGTAGTCTTAAAACTAAGCGTGTTTACTTTTATTGTAACAGTTTGACAAATAGTTGACATTTTAAAAATTCCTTACCAATTATTCTGATGTTTTGGCAACGCTGTGGGGTTCTGACGTCGTAAATCTTGAATTACGTGCAATCATTTATACATGAAAAATTCTATATCAGGATTTTCTAAATATTGATTTGCCAATACTCCATCCAATACTACTGCAAAATGTACCGCTTAATATGCGACAACGAATGTGGTTTTTTCACGACGGTGCTACATTTCACCACATTGCGTCTATTCACAATCATGTAAATAATAACTTTTCTGAGAGGTGGATGGGCAGAGGAGGACCAACTGTTAGGCCACCGCGGTCACCGGAATTCTCCAAAGTTAATTTTTTCATGTGGGGCTATATAAAAGACCTTGTATATCAGAAGCCTCCAATAACGCCAGATAATATGAAAAATAAAATAAGAGAAGCTTTTAATAAAGTTAACTTACAAATATTAAGAAATGTGTCTCGGTCATTTGAATATCGGTTAAAAACTTGTATAGATATTGAAGGACATTTTGAACATTTACTTTAGACTTATTTCCTTAGTATCACATTAACTGTTACATTCATTAGATATTATTATGGTTTTTATTTTTTGTTAGTTACTTATTGAATAAAAATAACGTTGTTATATTATTACTCAATACTCTAGTGAGGAAATGCTATATAAAAATGAAAGAGTAGCATAAATACAATATTCAACTCACCCTGTATAAGGTATAAGAGCCCGTCATTAGGGTGTCAAGATATTTATAACGCCGAACCTGTTGGATCGTTTTCACATTTATGTATAAGTTGATTTTTATTTTTGTTTCTGCTTGTACTGTATTGATTTCTGTTACATTATTAATCAGTCTTTGAAGATATGGCCGCACTATCAGCTGTCACTGTATCTTAGATTATTCTTGTTCTTCCCTTAATTGAAACTTCAGCTGATTGATCGCCTCTCCGATCAATCTTTTGCGTTTAAAACCTTGGCTGACAGAATACGTCTCTGTCTCACACTTGTTTGGCTTAATATTCTCTGATACATAGTTTTTGGTATTTGTTTGACCTCTTAGAGGTTAGAAATTATTTTTATTTCATGATATCCGATGTCTGATCTAATAGGTTTTTGTTTCCCGTTATCGAAAGCTGAAATATACTCTCATGTGCAAAAAATTCGATCCATAACATATTTCCCATTCATTGCGAGTTTTAAAACTTAGGACTTGGTATATGGTATTTATAAATTTAGACAAACGTTCGTACAAAAGTACGAACTAGTACGAAGTTGTACTAGTATAAGTACAAAAAACGGAATGTGACACTCTGGGAATGACCGAGGAGAGGAAGCATAGCTTTTTTATTATCCACGCATGGTGTGATGGTTTTTATTTTATTTTATTCGATTCGATTCGAGTTTAGTTGTTTTATTTAATTTTATTTATTTTTTACCATTTATTTTATCTATTTTATTTTATTAAGAGACACGCATGGGGCTGCGTTTACTACTCCATGTACTGTAGGATCGTGCGATCATTACATTTTATCGTTTCAGTCGCTTTTATTTTTTTGTACCATTACGCGATCCACCGCTCTGTCCGTATCCCGTGATAGAAAGCTATACTTCCAATTATTAATTTCTATACATTATTTTTAATTTTTTTATTAACTAATAATCTTTTATTAACTAGTATGAAATCTGGTCTATTACGCGCCACTGGTTGGTCTGTGATCACAGTCTGGTCCAAATATAGCTTGTCGTTGTCAATCTCATGCATACTATCAGGGTATTGATAATAAGGAAGATGGCTGGTTTAGAGAGGTCCCAGTATGTTAGTTATGTCTTGAAAGAGCGCCCTTCCTACTGAGTGATGCCGTTCCTTATATTCAGTTTCAGCAAATGCCTGACAGCTCCTGGTAAGATGTTGGATGTTTTCTTGGGATTGACATCCATATCGGCATTTGTCGCTTTGGACAATATTATATTATACAGCAATCTTTCATGCAAAACATAGTAAAAAACTGTACAGTTTATGTACATTTGCAAACATTTTATATAAATACTTTTTTTACGAGGAATACAAATTTGCCCCCTCCCCGCCAGGGGGTGTGGCTGGGGGGTCGTGTTTAGTGTTATTCGATAGATTTTTGAAAAATATTGATCACCTGTTTTTCATCTTTTCGATCTGATGTTTATTTCGCGAAATATTCGATGATTCCGCTTCTTTTTACACACCCTATAGTCTGGCCCTTACTACTATAAGTCTATAGCCTAGTACTTTTTCTCTTGATAGACTAAATAATTGAATATCCTTTTGAAATAAACAGAATATACTAATTTAAATATTAAGTAATATAATAAATTTGTTTTTTCTTTCATTTATAAAAACTATATGTATCTAATCGGTGGACGTACATTTTTAAAGTTCCTGCCTAATGCAGTAAACAATTTATATTAAATTAAGTTAGTGGCTCCTTTTTCGTTTTTATCAGTGTATATAGCAAATAATATTAAAACTTGTAATTCATCAATATCCAACAGGGGTACTAAGATGTTGTATTTAAATTACGAAGTATAAAACTAGTATCATAAAATGGAATATAGTCGTAAAATTACCACCAAAACCTTAAAACATTGCAATAAAAATTAGTGTAATCGATGTAACTTATATCAAGTACACACCCATTTTTACGATAGTTTCAGCGTAAACAAGCCCACTTGGATGCAACTTTTGGAAGTGGCGATGCTATAAAAATTACCTAATAACCCATCATTAATTTAATAAGATTGATTTTTATGCGCTTCTGAAAATTGTGCCTCCAATATATATACTTTTCTCGTGGAACGAAGTGCATTATATAGGCTTTTTATTATCTGATAATTAAAATAAATGGCAGGTATGGGACGAATTTCTCGTTAAAACAATATTGTTACCTTGGTAAAAGGAGTTTTAGTCTTTTTGGGAATATGGGTATACGTGCGCTATGTAAACATAAATCTGACCCAGCTTAATTGATATTGGTTGATAAAATAACCACGATGGTGCAGTTTATGGTTGCGTTATGTGATGTAAAATAATTAATTAATCATATAAACCTCTAAACAAGTGATCTAATATGTTAATTATAATGATTATTTTACTAGACTATTTTTAACTGATAAAACGTCATAGCAACGCCACGTTTCCTACTGACAAAACTCATTCCTGCCCGTGATTTCTCAGCGACAAAATTATGACAGATCCGTCACGAAGGTGTCTAGTAATTCTATTGTTGTCAGTTTGACAAACGTCATTGAGGCGTAATCAATTTTGGACAGATATAATGAATCCAGACGAAAAATCAAGATTTGGATGCCAGTCAGGTGAAGAAATCAAAAAATTGGTTTCGGAAAATGTCTCATTGAACACGCAGAGGTCCAGAAGCTCTATTTGAAGCCAATTTTCGAAGTTCCTACGGGTGAGAAATTTTACGCTTGAAATATGTACTACCACAATGGAACTCGCAAAAATTCTCTTGATTATGCCTTTAACATAAAAAAGGCAATGGCGAAGACTATAAAGAGTCGTCTGTAAAGACAATGTGGAATACTACAGCGAAAATGGTACAAGAAAAATATTTTACGGAGTACGGCATAAAAATTAACCCTTTTACAGATATATCTTTCAAATGGCAAGATTGACCAGAGATACCAAGCGGAGTCAACTTTTAAGTGTTCAAGAAAAAAGAAAACTCAGTTCAAAAGCATTATCCACCGAAGAACTATTAAAAACCATCCAAAGCTACGACGAGGAAACCCCCGATGGAGCACAAAAAAAGTTTTTCACCATTTGAACTTACTTGGAGAGGCAATGAGGCCGTAAACTGCATTATATGCAAAATACAACAGCATTTTTTCCAAAACAAATCAAGGCGGTTCGAAAGGTTTGGCAAGCAGCAAATAGCTGGTAAGAAATTCCTCAAACGAAAATTTATGACCAGTTAAATTATTTTTGAAATTAATGGAAACAAGGGGACCAAAGATTTTATCAGACAAACTTTCTCTTACCGTACACCCCAACTGGAAGGATGGATCTTGGTTCAAAAACTGTCCACTTGGAATCAACACCGATCTAAGTGGACAAAAATATCAGCTCAAAAAATTGGAATAGACGAAAAAAAAACATTAAATAATAAACCATTCTCATCGATCTTCAGCTGTGTCAGCCTTGTTTAAGCAAGGTGTTTCTGAACAGGAGTTAATTAAATTAACGGTCACTCAAATGCAAGCTCTTTAAAACCATATTTGCAGCTGGATTCCAGTCACCACCAGAAGTTGATTGAAAATCTCAGAACAACAAATGAAGCTGGACCTTCGAAGTTCCCAAATGCTACAGGTCAATAATACACAAAATCATGCTTTGGTAGAAAATAATGGGAAACTACTATAGCTTATAATAATTGTACATTTAATATTGTTAACAAATAAATAAAGATTATGTTTCGTTGATATGGTGCATTAATTGTCTCATGAAATAGTCTTGTCGAATATCATTCGGGAGAAAATTATTTATCGACAAAATTTCTTCTGGTTTTATTCAAGTTTGTTGCCCATGGCAATTTTCGCTTATGAAATTTTGATAAAATTACTCGACTGACGTCTCGTGATTTAACTGTCAAAATTTAATTCGCGAAAATTTCCAGGCAACAAACTTCCATACCAGTCCAAAATATTGCCGGCAAAATTTTCTCTCTTATGATATTATATACGATAATTTCCTTTTATTACTGCCATTCGCAAAATTAGGGGTTACATTATAGTATTAGTGGGTATTACGGTAGGGATGTGTATTGTTGTGAATTTCAGTGCGAGTCGATTCAAATTCTTTGTAAGTCAGCGTTTCTCACCTTGTTAAAATGACGCCCCCCTGGGGGGCGCGCCATAACTAAACGTTGGGGGCTACCAGCACATCAAAATAAAAAAAAACTATAATTACTAATAAAAAAAATAATTCACAAAAAGGAAAACAAAATGATATTCATTCTGACAATATAAAAAATTAAGTAAGTACAGTACACTACAGTATAGTAATATACTGTTTAATTATTATAAACTAGTGATTTTGTCGGTCACCATACGACGCGACGGGGGAACCCTTGCTAGTTGGAGAATAACAAATAATGAACTTCATAGCCCAGTTCAGTCGATTATCTGTGGTTATTCCCAATAGTTTAACAGTCTCTTCTGAATCATTATGTAAATTACTTGCAGATATAACCAATTTTTTCATTTTATCAAAGTGAGTTTAGTTTGTTTGCAGAAAACCATGTGCTAGATTTAGTAGAAACTTCCTCATAAGACATTTTTAAATCATCATTATTTTGTCTGATATAACGTATGTCGTATCATCTGCAAATTGTACGGATTTGTACGGAGATATGAATTTAGGCAAATCGTTGACATAAATAATAAACAAAAGAAATCCTAATACCGAACTTTGCGGATAGAAAATCGGAGAGATGACTTTTAGACACTACCTCCTGGTGTCTGCCACATAGATAAGAAGTTATAAGCTTAAGAAGATACCTCTGATTCCATAGTAATTTAATTTTTGGAACAAAATGTCGTGTGCAACGCAGTCAAAAGCCTTTGCTACAAGTCGCAAACAGAAATTGCTATGCGATTGTTGCGTTCAATCCCCTCAAGCACCTCGCTCACATTATATACCGCGTTCGTAGTAGAACGGGCTCTTCTAAATCCATATGATGAGTTGCTAAAGTAATTATTTGACTCAAAATTGTTGATTGATAACCTTTTCAATCACTTTCCCAAAAGTAGAAACAATGCTTATGGGTCTGTAATTGTCAGTTTTTGATGATCTTCTATCTTTTTTGTAGATAGGTAGTACTTTTGAGTATTTTAGTACTGCTGGAAATACTCCAAGTGATAGAATTAAATTAATAAGATAAGTAAAAAGTGTCTTTTAAAATTTTGCTATTAATTTCGTAAACGTCCCTACTTTTAGAATTGCTAAGAGACTTTATTATTTGATTTCAGTTTTGATTTGATTTGTATTACTTCGTTAGAATGTTACACGGATAATAATAGGATAAAATTTATAAAACGTGAATTGATAGGAATTAGATCAATCAACAATATTTTTTTAATTATTCAGGTGATGCATTTCATTTTTCAGCATATCATTTTGTATAAAATTTATAATCATCATCATTTAATGATTCTATCTAAGAAAAACGCAATAAACAGCCTCTGCCTTTCATATCTGACTCTCAATCTAAGATAAGACTGTTAAAATTCAGTAAACGTTCGAAATTAAAATAAGGAGGCCATGGCTTTTGCAAATTATCTCGGTAGGTGCAGATACTGAGGTCGGTTGGATGTTGATGCTGATTGAATATGCATTGCCAGTAGTGGCAATTGCACCATATTGGCCAACGAAAAGCCAATCACGGTTCTGTAAACCACTTTCTGTCAATTTGTTGTTGATTGATTGTCGACACGATATATCAGAGTTTATTTGCTCTTCGCCGATATTATTAACTTGTAAATTATTGAACGGCAATTCTGTTTCGAATGATTATTGCGTTTTATATTTACAAAACGCATGTCGATAATATTGTGTATTAAAATATAAGGATCGTTAACCAATAATGTCAGCAACGTACAAATTACGCTTTCAAAAAATTTAATAACTATTTTCAAAATAAAAATAAAATATAATAAAAATTCGAATTGTATGTCGGGAAGTCAATAACAAAAATTACTAAACATGTATTTGAATAGGTCTTTTTAAGGTATATTTATAAACAACACTTAACCGGTAACAGCGCAATATTGACAAATTACGTTAATATTTTTAAAGAGTTCTACTTACTCTCTAGACAAGGTCACTCAGCATAGAATAACGCACTCAATAAAACTTGTAATAAGAAGTAAAAAGAAGTACTGCTCAACGGTATTATTTACAAAAAATGGATTTTACCAATTTGGTGGTTTAATACCAAAATATATTTGATGACAAAGACCGCATAGGTAAGTAGTTTCAGAACAATATAAATGACGACTCTTCACCAGATTTTATCTTAGTTAGTTCATCTGCAGTAAGATTATTTTTTAATTGAGCGGTGAATGTACTGCATGTATCGCAAATGTCTCTTTCGATCGGTTTACCCGAAACGACAACTTGAAGTCTTTATTAAAAATATCTGCGTACAACCACTTTTTTGCTCTGAGCTTTGGATCTACATGTCTTTCATTGCATTTATCAATGTACAGTTGATACATCTTTTCTATTGTAAGTTCTGTGCCCAGATAATCTCTCTTACTCCTTTCTCTGGAATAATGACTCTCGTATTTTGGGAATGATTTAATATGTTGATGTATACTATTTATGGTTTCGGTAGGAGTTTTATTGGTTGGCGTGTGTCTACCTCTTTGATCAGGTTTTATTAAACCTCCTGGCTCAATTTTTTTCAACATATTTCCCATCCCATCCAATGGCGCTACAGCCCAAATCGGGCCTTGGCCTCCTTCAACAGGCTTCTCCAACCATCTCTATTTACCGCTGTTCTTTTCCATGAACGCGTTCCCAGGCAGTTCCTGGCATCCTCATCGACTTCATCTTCCCATCTCTTTTTAGGTCTTCCAACAGGTCTTTTTCCCTGCATTCTTGCATTTAATAATTTTCTGGGGATTCTATTCTCATGCATGCGGACCACGTGCCCTGCCCATCGTAATCTCTGCAGTTTAGTATGTTGTGCTAGAGTTGGTTCGCTATATTGCTCGTATATTTCTCTATTGTACCTAATTCGCCAGTTGTTGTTTTCACTTATTGGGCCCAGGATCCTACGTAATATTTTTCTTTCAAACACATCTAATGCATTGGCAGATTTCTGTGTCACCACCCATGTTTCGCAACCATAACTTACTATGGGCCTGATTATTGTTTTATAGACCCGGAGTTTTGTTTTCCGGTGTACGTCTCGCGATTTGAATATGTGGCCCATCGCGAAATAGGCTTTATTTGCCAGCACAAGCCTTCTATTTATTTCCGGTTCTTCTTCATTGCTTGCGACCAGATCCATTCCTAGGTATGTGAATCTATTTACATGTTCTATATCGTCAATAAAGTGTTGTTGCACCGGTCTATTTGATCTGGTTTGTATGAGTAGTTTTGTTTTATTTGTATTTATTGCTAGCCCTACTGCTTCTGCACTCTGTTTCAACTCAACGTAGGTTTCTTCCGCTGCATTCATTGTTCTGCTCATTATGTTTATGTCATCTGCGTATGCTGCTAATTGGGTAGACTTGTTTGTAAGTATGTTATTTCCGCTCACCGTCAACCGTCTAATTACATATTCCAGAACAAGATTAAAGAGCGTTGGAGCTAGTCCGTCGCCTTGTTTCAGTCCTTGCGTTATCGTAAACGCATCAGTGATCTGTCCCTGAATACATACCTGTGCTTCTGTTTCTGTCATTGTCATTTGCACTAGTCGTATTAATTTGGATGGTATGCCAAATTCTTTCAGTATATTAGGTAGAATTGTTCTATCTATTGAATCATAGGCTTGTTTAAAATCTACAAAGAGATTGTAAACATCCATGTCATATTCCCATGCTTTGGCTAGTATTTGTTTAACTGTAAATAGTTGGTCAATGGTAGATCTATTTTGCCTAAACCCTGCTTGATATTCCCCGATGATTTTTTCCGTGAGAGGTTGTAGTCTTCGATTAATGATGTTTGTGAGTATTTTGTATCCCGAACAAAGTAAAGAGATGCCTCTATAATTCTGACACAACAGTTTGTCTCCTTTTTTATGAATAGGGCAGATTATACTTTTCTTCCATTGTTGGGGAATTTCTTCTTCTATCCAAAAAGTCGGTAACTTGCCGTAAAATTGTCTCTGGACATAGTATGGTTTACCTATGTGTAGAGCCAGAAAAGTTATATTCAATATATCAGGTTCTTAATTTATTTCATTAAAACAATTTTTCTACGCATACTAGAAAATAAATCTTTTATGCTTGATTTTATTAAATTATTATTGTTTCTAGCAGACTTTAAAAATTTCATTCATTAACATTCGAGAATGTTACAAAAAATATGTATTCTAGTTAAAACCATATTTTACAATGAACAGTTTGTTATGTTTGGATTTTGTTTTTGTTCCTAACAAATCAGATCATCCTTTTGTCTTCTATTAAATCACATGTCGTTTTTAACAAGAAGATAAATAGACGACACACATTATTATACTAACAATCATTTCTCATTACATCATCTCTTCATGGAACTAGACAGAGACCTATTATTTGTTGGCGAATAGTAAGGTCATGAGGTTGATGCTCGCATTAATTTAAATTGTTTTTTAGGAATTTGTTCGCGTTTAATCAAATTCGCCTACTTGGGATTTCTTTAATACGAGTATATCTGTCTGCTAAGATTTTAAACAGGAAGAGAAATTGTATTTGGTATGAAGTCGAAATAATTTAATAGGTACATATTAAGAAATTAGATTTATTATATAAAAAAAACACTGATCGTCAGTACCTAAATATCTTTTATTTTAACGTAATGTAACAATATTTGTAACGGATTAATTTTTTCTCAAAAAATTAAAAAGTTTATATTTAATATATATGTATATATATATATATATATATATATATATATATATATATATATATATATATATATATAAGAATTACTGGATATTAGTGACTGTCAATATAAACAAAGAACACAGTTTATTAGGGTTGCAGTCAGAAAATTGGCCGGGATGTTAATGAAACACTCTTATGACTTTTAGTCTAGCTTTCGGAATCGTTTTGTTCCTTTTTCAAGACACTATAATAAGAAAAAAGTGTAAATATTTATAAAATATCACAAATCTTCAGTGCAACTTACTAGTCGTTGAGATTATTTACAAAAGCATAGACACTCAACATTAATAACAACACACATAAAATATAAAATAGTGGACAAAATACATTTAAAATTCTTTAAAATTTAGGTACAAGTAGTAAAAATTTTGTTGTCATCTTTTACTAGTGTGTTTTAACTCTGGCACATAGAGAACAAAAAGAAAAAATCCTATGATTAAAAAGTAATTAGGTGTATTTAATATCATGTTTCTTTTTAAGAAATACTAGAGGCCCATCTTAGGTGATTTTAATTTTTAAACCTGTCTTAATGGTATGCAACATGTTATGCATATAACTGTAATTTGTGTGGGTACGGGTACAGGTAGATATTAATTTTATTTTGGATGTTTTTCCAGTAAGTAACAATAAATGTTGCTCAGTTTATCTATGTCTGACTTTTTATTGATGCAAGATGTACTTGATTTTATGGAACACATTTCCAAGAAAACACGTTTTGAATGGTTCTTTTCCTTTGCCAAAATACAGGAATCCTCGAAATTAAATTCATATATATATCATATATATATCATATATATATATATATATATATATATATATATATATATATATATATATATATATATATATTTATAATCAAAATTTGTTGAATATAATATAAAATTGATTCATCATTTACATTTTTATAATTATCTTGTTACATTCATTACGGTAAAATTTATGCAATTCGATTCTATTTAATTTTATTTGATTTTATTTAAATCTTATTTGATTTTCTTTCATGCTTTCCGTTGTATTATCGATTTTTTTGAATTTTCTATTTATTGTTTTGCTGACTATTTCTTTTACTTCACTATATTTCAGTTTTTTCATGTCATGTTTTTTTACAGTTTTTCCGCTTGGTTTTATACACGCCCACTAAAGGATTGTGGTCAGATTGAATATCACCGCCTGGGTAGGTTTTAACACTGTTGAAACTATTTCGATATCTTTTGTTAACAAGTATATAGTCTATTTGGTTTCTTGTAATAACGTCTTCTCCGTTGTCTCCAGGTGATTTCCACGTATACAGGCGTCTAGGTGGTAGTTTGGAAAATGTGTTTAGCACGATTAAGTCATGTTCAACTGCAAAGATACTCATTGTTTCTCCTCGTTGATTTCTCTCTCCTAATCCATAAGGACCAATATGCTGCCCTTCTTTTCCGTTACCTACTTTAGCATTGAAATCTCCCATGACTATAAGGAGTTCATGTCTCGGTATAATATCCCTTATAAGGTTGCTTATTTGTTATGGCAGTGGGTTAATAATATAATAAAACTTATGTGTTTCTTGTTGATAATAGTTTTCGTCAATAAAAGAATTCTGACTTTTTGTTTACGGGTATTTAATGCAATGTTTTAAATTAACCGCGGACTTATGTATTTAAAACGGTTTCATTTTATTATGACATTCATACACTCAGTTCCCATCTCGTATATTTCTGGTCGTAGGTCCAGCTGAGACAAGGCTTATTCTTTGCTGTGTATTTCGTGTTGCCATTATTCATAAATGAAACATAAATTAATTACTTATGAACATATAACGCGAAATATATGTAAAGTTATTCCGAAACGCAACGAATCATAAACTTTCCCATTAACTCGAGCTGTCCGCGATTTTTGATTGTACAAGTAATCCGACATAAACGGCCATGTTTCTTCAGATTTAATTGTCGACATGTACAGAAGCCGCAGCTTGCTGCTCACAGCGAGGTTCCTCTTTCAGACTTAAATTATCGCCATTCTCTACACAGGTGTGTATACATATAGGTTCCTACAGCGACTTAACATGGCCAAAAAATAAATAAATTTTAAAGCGATTTTTTGATAAATTTCATACGTTGTGTTACCTCGAATTTCTCAACAGACTGGGCCAGTAAAAGATGAATCATTTTTTATAGTTTTATTTACAATAATTTAGATGTATTTTAAAAAAACAAGCAGAAACATTTTGGTTTCGTTCGATATATCACTCCAAATTATGTTTTCTACAAATGCAAAAATAATTTTGGTTTACACTTGGACTAAAACATATCTCAATGCACCTAATAAATTCTATGACGCCAATAATCAATGCTGCAGCAATACGATCCCAAAAATCAACAATTTCTTCATCTAAATTTAGTTATTCAAAATTACTAGTATTCTGTAGGAAAACGCTGTTGCCTAATAAAAAATATCTGCATATTTTTTTGCATATTTCGTCTTTTTAAGTAAGTGACAAAGATAACTATTCATAAATATTATGTTTATATGGGATTGAGCCACAACTGATTGTACTGAAAATTACATTTTTAACTAACTAATGTTTGCCGTTTCGATTTCCACTCCGGAAATCGTTTTCAAAAAAAAATTATAACGTGCATGGCTAGGTGACAAATCGATAACTATCACACTAACACTATCAAATATTTCTTCTTCTTCTTCCTTTTTGTATCTAGGCTTTAAAGCCTGTTTCTTCTTCAATATTAGCCTCATAAATTGTTTAAATTATCGCACCATCTTTTTCTTGGTCTGCCAATATTTCTTTGTCCATTTGGTGACTTATCTCGTGCTATTCGTACTATCCTATCCTCTGCCATTCTACTAACGGGTTCGTTCTACTCCTATTTCCGTTTTGTCACCCATCCATTTATGTCTTCTATATTGCAAGCTCTTCTTATGTTTTCGCTTCTCTCCCTATCCAACACACTTTTTCCTGATATTCGTCGGAGTATTTTCATCTCTGTTGTTTTTAGTAGTCGTCTCGTTTTAGATGTGTCAGGTCTTGTCCCCGCCGTGTATGTTGATACAGGTCTAATTGCTGCTTTATAGATTATTGTATTTGTGTCTTGTCTTAGGTGTTTGTTCTTCCAGATTGTGTCATTAAGAGATCCCGCCGCTTTACTTGCTTTTAAGCTTTGTTGTAGTACTTCTTCTTCAACATCTCCGTAACTAGTTATATCTATTCCCAGATATCTAAACCTTGCTTCCTGCTTTATTATTTTCCCATCAATTTCGATTTTACATCGTAGTGGGTATTTAGATGTTGTCCTACATTTGGTTTTTTCTTCTAATATTATCATATTGTATTTCTTGGCTGTTGTATTGAAGATATGTGTTAATCTTTGGAGCTCGTCTTCTGTCTCGGCAATTAATGCGGCGTCGTCTACATAACATAATATTTGGATTTCTTTGTTTCAAATTCTGTAACCATGACCTTTACGTACTGCTTGTATTATTTCGTCCATTATTATATTAAAGAGAAGTAGGCTTAACAAGTCACCCTGTCTGACTGCGCTTTGTACTGGTATACACTGTGTTAGTTTTCCATTTATCTTTACCTGTATTCGATTATGTAAGTAGATGTTTCGATGGTTTGTATAATATTGATTGGCATGTTTCTTTTATACAGTAGGTGTAAGACGTCTTCGACTTGGATGCGATTGAAAACCTTTGTCAGGTCTATAAAACATAGATATGCTGGTTGATTTTACTCGATAGCCTTTTTTGGGATTTGTCTTAGTACAAATACGGCATCTACGCAGGATCTTCCGGATCTGCATCCTTGTTGTTCATGTGATAAAGTTGATAGTTTATTGATTTTGTTAGTTAGGACTTTTGTGGTAAGCTTAAGTGCGGTGTTCAGTAGATGTATACCTCTATAATTGTTGAGGTGTTCTTTATCTCTTTTCATTGGTGATTCATTCTGAACATTGGTGGTATCATTATGCTGTTTCTCCATGCGTCTGGTATCTTGCAGTGCAATATTAGTTTTGTATAAGTTTTGTCTTCTCTAGGGTTTTACTTTCTCCTCCGTGTTTTAGAAGCTCGTTGGTTATCTGTCTGGTTCTGGTGACTTTCTATTTTTGAGTGAATTTATGGCTATCTCCACTTCCTGAAAACTGATTTCTATTTCGTGTCTTAATTATTCAGGTTCGTTATAGTGTTGATTAATATTTTCCTTTCCTTTCCGTCAGGTATCTTTCCCATTCGTTTGCTGGTTGTTATTGTATTCCTTCAATTTTGCCATTTTTTTCCGTAGGTTTCTTAGGAATCTTCATATTTGCTTTTGTGTACCGTAGAAGTCGCTTTCTATCCTTTTTGTAAACTGTTCCCAGTGTTAATTTTTTGTTCTTTTTACCAACTGCTTTGTTTTATTTCGTATTCTTCTATAGGTATCTCGGGATTTTGTAGTAGTTGACGTTTTGTACTTCGTGTAGGCCTCTCGTGTCTCTTTACTTTTCTGTTTTATTTCTTTTCTGAACCATGGTGTATTGTTGTTGTTTCTTTTGTTCAGTATGTCTTTGCATTTTCCTAGAGCTTCTGTTGCTGCTTCTTCAATGTTGTTTTTAATTTTCTCGCAGCTCGCGTTTATATCTTCGATGTCGTCTATTTGTTTCAGCTATATCTTCTGCTCTAGCCTCCTTTGGTACATTTCTCTTGTATAGTCGTTCCACAGTGATTCTATATTAAATTTTTCCTCGGTGATTTCGTGTAGAAAATGTTTTGGTGTTATTTTCATTCTTATTTTTGCTCGTACTAGTTTGTGTTTACTCCCTGCGTCTGCTGAGTTTAAAATTAGGATATCTAGAATCTGATTTGGGTGGATTTTTCTATTAGTGACTATAAAATCAATCATAGATTTGTGTCTCCTGGAGTTTTGAAATGTATATTTATACTGGAGCTTATGGTCGAAAAATGTATTACTGATTCTCAGTTCGTTAAAAGCACCGAGATTAGCCATGAGTTCTCCATTTGTTTTGACATGGTTTTCAATCAATATCGCTATCACTATCAAATACTACAGCACTAATGCAGTTATATATGTAGGCAGTAGTGGTTCTTCAGCTGTACTGACACCAAGCTAACTCGGTGTCAGTACCCGGTGGTGGGGTGGATTCAAAATGAATGAATAAATATTATTGATCGCCAGCTTCCTTTATTGCTAGCGAGTACAAACGGATAACTATAACTGATTTCATAAATGAAGCAAAATGGAACAAATAACAAGACACAGGTAACCCACATACAGCTTTTATTTCCCTGTGATGTAATACTTAGCGGTAACAAAGTTGTCGCAAATCATGGAATGCATACAAGTAAACTAAAGTGACATTAAATAAAGTCCTGGATGGAAGATCCCAAAGTAACCAATTGACATTACAAATTTATAAGGGACTCTGTTACTGTGATACGTTAAAACTGATATTTCCCTCCCATATATTAAATACAAACTTCAAAAAGTGATATAAATAAATGACAAAGTGTTTTTTTTTCAACACTAACGTTTGTCTGTTGATAACTCTGACCTGTCATATCACACTTTAATTCTGAAGAAAATGAAATATCCTTTATTTATAAAAAGGCATTTTGCTCGATAACAACTTCAAGAAGTACATAAACTCTACTAAGACATATCCTGCAGCTGACATTCATAGCGATCGCAATCGAGTTATAATGGATTTTAGACTTAAAAGGTTTGTTAAAGTTAAAAGGGAAAAAATGTCAAGAAAGAATAGACATCTCACAACTGAAGAACCCTGAAAAGAAAAATGAAATAAGCATCAAGGTTGAGAAAGAAATAGAAACGCTACAGTACAGACAGACGTTGAAGTAACATGGACTGCTCTGAAAACGAAAATAACAAAGGTACGAGAAGACGAAGTCTTTCGGGTTCATGAAAAACAACAGAAAATAAAAATGGATAACGCAAGAGATCATGGACCTCATGGACGTAAGACGAAAACATAAAAGAAACCCAATAGAATACAAACGAGTCAATAAAATAATTAGAAAAAAGTGCAGAGAAGCTAAAGAAAACTGGATGTCAACCAAATGCCTAGAAATTGAACAACTTCAGGAAAGATATGACAGGTAGACACAGAAAGAGACAAGAAACAATATTAACAAATAATAATAACGAGATAATTATAGGTACAGGAGACAAACTGGAGATATGGAAAAAATACATTCAGACACTTTTTGACGATGATAGACCTTGTTCTCCACCATCCACGGCTGACCGAATAAATGAAAAAGGTCCAAAAATAACAAAAGAAGAAGTTATTTATGCAGTAAAAGCTCAGAGGAATGGAAAATCGACCAGTCCAGACAATATCAATGTCGAAATAGTTAAATTAATTGCAGACAACGAAAGTAATAGCCTCGACTTAATAACAGCACTATTCAATAAGATATATAACACGGGTAAAATACCATTAGACTGGCTAAAATCAACAATCGTAACATTACCAAAAAATCCAATGCCTCACACTGCGATGACTATCGAATATTAAGTATGATGTTTCATGTCCTTAAAACTTTTCTTAGAATCATTCATAGACGAATTTACAAGAAGTGTCAGTTTCAGATGAGTGACACTCAATTCGGATTTCGAAATGGATTGGGAACACGAGAAGCTCTTTTTGCCTTAAATGTGTTAACACAACGATGAAGATACATTAATGTAGATGTATATGCATGTTTTATTGATTATAGAAAAGCATTTGACTGCGTTAACCATCAAAAGATGATAGAATTTCTGAGAACAACTGGAATTGACGAACAAGACTTGCGAATTATCTCAGAACTATATTGGCACCAAATATTTTACATCCGTTGATGTGAAAAGAAGTTTCTTAATTTACAAACATATGCAAACAGATGCTCAGAAAACTGTAAAAAACCTAAGAATTCCTTATTGTCAATAAGAAAGTAGGGTCTTATAGTGTTAAAAATGTGGTAAGGATGTTTAAATGTTGTACAAACTGATAAAGATCAATCTTAAACCTTATTCAAAAATCTGGAAATAAACAAATTTTTTGTACAAAATTTACATACAAAATTGTAACAGATGATAAAAATGTGGTCTAATCGAAAAATATTCCAAAGTTGATTTTTACTTTGAATAAGTAGGAAATGCTCGAAAAATATATTTTCTTAAACTCAGTTCTGCTATACATACACAGTACCAGAAATGGATCAGAAAATCTATGGGTTTCTTAAAATGTTTTCCCACCTCCTCTTTTTCTAGTGATTTCTCGTATCGATAAAACGATAAAACTTAACACTAAACTACACTAAACTATTTGCACTTTTATGTCGTTCTATAAACTAGTTTTAATTGAATCGGCAAATATTTTTTATAATGCTCGTAATTATCCTTAGAATTCCCGTACTCGAACCGATCAAGTTAAGTGATATCTTTAACGAGATGAGGAGAATGCAAAAAAATATGAGATTAATTATGGGATTAATTATAACTGCAGCATCCAGCCCGTGTCGAGATTTTTAATTAGATTGGTAGAATGTCTATAAAAATAAGATTCCATAAGTATTTATCCATACTTTTTTCATTAAAAAAGACGAGAACAGAACAGCGAGAAAACAGTTTGTTTTTTATATCTATTTAGTATTTTAAGTAACCACAAGGAATAATGCCAACAAGAAAATAAGAAATCTAAAGAGGGAATACTGCTGTAAATTCACAAAAGAAATGGAACGTGATTTATACGGTGTACAACGAAAAGTGTGAAAGATGCTGAAGGGAAGAAAAATAACTATTAACGAGTATAACAACATAAACAGTATACAAAGAGAACGATGGAAAAAGTATATAGAACTGATTTACAAGGACGAAGATAGAGGGATCGATGAAGAAGATGGAAAGACAGAAGACGAGCTGGAAACAATAACGGAAGAAGAGGGGATAAAGAATATAGCAAGATTAAAAAACCGAAAAGCCCTAGATCCGGACACGATTACGAATGAACTACTAAAATATGGAAGAAAAGCATTAACAGAAAATATTAAGAAACTATTCCAAAAGATCCTTGATATAAACTGCATCTCAAATGCATGGAAATCAAATATAATGGTCCCTATACCCAAAAAGAGGACAAAAATCACCTATCTAACTATCGAACTATTACATTGCTCAACACCAGTTTGAAATTATTGACTAAGATTTGCTGAGACTTGCTGAGAAAAGGACAAAAGATGAACTGTTGATGCCATATTTATAATAAGATAAATAGGAGAGAAAGCGGTAAAATTTAATACACCAGAATTCATGTGTTTTATCAACCTAACTAAAGCATTCGATTGTATTAGACTACAAGATGTGATTGAACTTTTACACAGAGAGATTATAACAGTCACTATAACACAGATAATAAAGGATATTAACTCTGATCACAAAACAAGAATAAAATAGGAACCGAACTAATGGAGGAAGTCAACATTCAATCAAGACAGGGTGATAACTTGAACCCGTTTGTTTAACTTGATAATGGACAGAATAATAGAAGTAAATAAGTCAGGAACAGGGTACAAAATGGGCATCAGAGCAATAAAGATTCTATGCTATGCAGATGACGCTAACGCAGAAAAGTTTAACCTGAAAATATCAACACAAAAAACAAAGTCCCTCGGTAATGCTAGGGAGCCAGTGAGATGCAAAATTGTAAAAAACGAAGAAATAATAGAAGAAATATCGAAATTAAACTACCTGGGAACGCAAATATCGTATTATGGAAACATCTGCGAAGGAACCGGCATACAAGCTAATAAAGCAACATACGTGTCAGGATGCCTACGAGACGTTATATGGAGAAAGAACATGAGGATAGAAGGCAAAACACACATATATAAGACTTGTGTACGACCAATATTAACGTATGCTATATAAACAAGAGCAAAAACAATAATTACAAAGAAAATCTTAAGAACAACAGAGATGAAAACACTGAGGGTGATAGCAGGTAAAACTTTAAGAGACAGAATCCCTAATACACAAATCAGTCTCGAGTACATGATATTGTCAGATGGGGACGCAAAAGAATGAAACCAACACATTAACAGAATGGGAAAAAAGAGACTTGCTCGAATAGTAAGAGATGGAAAACCAGAAGGTAAAAGATCACAAGGCAGCCCCCTAAAAGATGGAGAGATAGCTGGCAGTCAGCAACGCAAATTCTGCTAAATCAGACGTAAAACAATAGGCCTTAAGGCCTAACATGCGAAGAAGAAGATTTAGTATTTTGCTTTTATGTCCATCTTACCAGTTATATTCTCAAACTCGGCTTCGTAAAAGCTTTTGACTTTATATGAATAAAAGACAGAAATACATTCGAAATTTTCTGAGTAAGTCTCTGGACAGTTTTCAAACAGATTGGGTTTAGATTCAAAATAGAAGTGTCCTTCACAGTAGAATCGAGTTTTTAAGAAACTAATAATTTTTAAAAGAACACGCTTCATTTGTTTATTTATACGAAATGTGGATTTTTGCTAAAGTTGAAATAAAACGAATTTGGCAGGACGAGAGTATCCATTCTTGTTTAGGTGCCGTGTCCGTATTCAGACGTTGGCGATCATCATGTTAACAATTTCCTCAAACCGTTCACTAACGGCTTCTGCGCGAAATAATTCTTCTACTGTGATATCACACCATTGTCCAATATTACGCAGGCATGAAAGTTTTTTTCGACCAATCTTACTTTAACACAATGTTCGTTGGCTAAGTAAAGATCAAGTGATGAAACGCAATAAAACAAGAAATAACTACCTTCTTGAAAAACTTGCATACCATATAAGCTATAAAGCATGTAGAGTTCCTGGCAAAAGAAAGAAGTATGTTGGCTGTGGCTTTCCTGAAAGACATTTTGCAACAGTTAAATGTGCTCAATACCGAACTACAAGAAAATGAGAAATTAATAAGTTATCTGATATAAAGTGTGTTCTTGTTCCGTCGCAAGCTCGATATTTTTGAAAAAGACATTGCAATTCAAGAACTAATTCACTTTCCAACAACTCTTGAACACAAGAATAATTCTGAACCAGAAGTAGAGGTTTTAATATTTTTATATTTTATTGAAGGTCTTAAAAAGGAATTTGCAAGAAGATTTGAAGACTTTGTAGAGGTAGAAAAGTTGTCGTCATTCTTAAAAGCGCCTTTTGTAGTTCCTCCAACAGTAGAATGGAGTGATGTTGCTGCAAATTTATTCCTTATTTCAAAGCCTTTGCTCCAAATGGAAATTATAGAATTGCAGGAAGACATTTTATTGCAAATGTATAACACTGCATCCACCCAAGACTTTTGGAGTGAACATGTTCCAGAGAAATATGAAAACTGCACGAAATTGGCCATTTACTTTGCTACTATGTTCGGCTCCACATTTCTTTGTGAAAGTTCGTTTTCAAAAATGAATTTTTTTAAGAACAAATATCAATCCAGATTGATAGGCGCTCACCTTGAGGACACTATTCGCATTATCTGTTCCCAGCGTGAACCTTATTTAAAAAAACTGGCTCAAGAACACAAGTGTAATTGTTCACATTGTTTTTAAAAATGTACTCCTATTTGTTGAATTTAACGCGTTGATTTGAATTACTCCCCAAACCTATTTTAAAATATGTCTGAACTTCACCCAAAATTAGTTGCCGATCCCTGCTCTAGAGGGTCATTTAATCGTCCACTTGCAGTGCGGTTAGGTTACTTAGAACGTCAGGCCAAGGGCTAACGTAAGAATATCCCAACCTAAAAGTGCAAAAATAGCGGTTTTTGGTTGACTAAGTATGCCTGATTGTGGTTGATGGGGGTGTTTCTAGGGATAATTTTGCTGTTAATCTTTCAAGTTCCAGTCTTAGGTGGATTTTTCCGTTTGTCGATTAAAAGGGATAGATATAACAAAAAAAGCAATTAATCTCGCGGTTTCGTGGGTTAATTGGGTTTGCCTGCCTGTGGACTGAATTCTAGGGTCGATTGGGTTAAGAGTATTTTAAGAGTAGTTTCTAGGGATTGGTTGGTTTAAGGCTGTATTGGTTTGACGAATAAACTGGATTGTTATACGTAATTTCATTTTAATAGAAAAAATTAGCAATTAATATTATTAATACAATTCGCTATTAATCTTAGGTATTACAGTGTTAGGTGGGTTTGCGTGCTTGTGGGTGGAAAGGGATGGTTTTTAGGTGTCTGTTGGGTTTGGGGTATGTAGGTAATAGTGATGTAACGAATGTCAGTTTTTGAACATTCGCGAATGTGAATGCGAATGCGAATATTCAGTTTTTTTTTTAATTTGGCAATTTTAATTGTCTCCGGCACTGCCGGCAGTCTCATTTGTGTGGGGTGTGTAGTTAGATAAGTTCAGATAAATTTAGTAATTCAGCAATTTTCAAAACAATTATACAAATCATGTACTGTATTACATTACAGTGTAGTGTACATTATAATATGTATCGTGTTCCGAAAATTGCTGAATTAATAAATTTGTCTGAACTTATCTAACTGAAGTCGAACTGTTTATGTTTGTTTGTTTAAACTCTTTACATAAAAACACATAGACTATTTTTAATTTGTAGTTTAATAATTCTTAGACTTTTTCAAGATGATTGTCTAAAATTAAAAACTTTTGGATAATAAAAGTTTCAGAGAATAAATTGTTTGTGTTTGTTTACACTGCATCATTTATTTTTTGTTTTCTAATTTTATGGTTTTCTAAGCTTGTAAAATAAAGTGAGTTTCCTTAATAAAAAAACTGAGAAGTGAATAGATTTTTATTTTATTAACCTAATCTTCAAATTATTTTTTTTTTCTTATACATATTTACATTCGCAAAACAATTGCACAAATTTCGCGAATGCGAATGCGAATATGCATAGATATGCGAATATTCGCGAATGCAAATGAGAATATGTTACATCACTAGTAGGTAAGATTGTTAAATTTGGGGTTATTTGATTAAGGTTTTTAGGTTTTAGCTTGTTGGAGTAAGGTTTTATGAGTTTTTGATTTCTGAATTTAGATTTTCCGGTATACTATTATAATCATATGGTTTGTAGGTTTTTTAAAACTATTAAACTTTAAAATGCGATATCTTAATAAAAAAAAAAGATATCTGAGTAAATTCAACGTCATTTAATAGATTGAGACTTAAAGGCAATATCATATATCTAAGCTAATCAATCATAAATACACCTTTTAGACCACACTCCATACGACAAAGAGTAACATGGGCCGCCTAATGCATACGTCATCCTCTTAAACATGACCTTTACCTTCATAGGTAATTTTACATCCTTCATACCCAAAATTCAAAAATCAAAATTTTTAAATCCCTACATCTGGATTTCTGTTATCATTTTAACATCACAAAGCTTTTGAATCGTTTGGCTGCAGAAATGTTATGAATAACCAACGCTGTTCCATGGTGCATTGACATTCTGTTTTCAACACCGTTCATAGGTACTTTGTCAATCAGTTACCAGCTGACGTCCGTTTGAGGAGGTTTACTCTCCGGACTCTGGAACTCACGTGAGGCATGGTTATGTGTTGCCTGAAGTTAAATCTAATAAAGTATTAAACATCACTCACTTTTAAAAAACAACATGTACATTTTTTGCTAACTTCATTTTTTTTGTAAAGGGTTGTACCCTAATATTTTGGTGGCTCAGGCATGTTAACCTGTAAGTATAACCATTTTGCTTTTTAACCTTAGTCAACATTTCAATCACGTTTGTTTTAATTAAATGGTTTATACTTATTTTAGGCTTTTTAACCTGATGATGGAATTATTATTCCGAAAACGTTTGTGTTTTTTGATGTAGCCCTTTTAAGGGTTTTTAAATATACCTACATACAAAAATTAAACCTCTTTTTTTTAATTCTGAAAAGTATATTCTGATCTCTGGGTCCGAATATTGGTCAAATTTTGTCAGCCTTTTATCCCTAATCCAAAATATCCACAAATTTGTGAAATGTACTATACTTGTACAGGCATACATTTTCTTTTATTTATTCATTATGATCATTTTGTAAACATGGTAAACTAAAGATTTTAACAAATAAAGCGAACTTTATGTCAATGGATTATTAAAGAACGATATACCAAGGACAATATACCTTGGATCCAATATTTGTTCACACAATTTGTCAATCACAATTTTTAAATTACGTGTTTCATTGATTATATATTTTCTTCCTACATCCTTTCAAGCACCAAAAAAATAAAAATTTAATTCACTACTGACGAATAGTCTTTTAACATGAATATATACAGCCTCGAGTAAATCTGGCAATTTCTTAATCTGACAGAAAGCCATTATGTACCGACATAAACAAAACAAGGTAATAAAACCATTTTGAATATAACCACAAGCGCAAAAGTGTTAAGATGATGGCAAACCTCCGTGATGGATTATGCTAAAATACCATGGATTACCGCTTATTATAATGTTTCATCGTTTTTTATATACATATATACAATAAATTATCTAAACGAAAAGGATCTTTTATCTAAATGAAAAAGAGTTTTAGTATTTTTATTTTTGACATTTTCTGTAAGACACGTAAATAGTGGATATAGTTTAGATCTTAGTTTGCTAAATTTTGTCACGCCCCTTCATATTATTCGTATTTCAGAAAATTGTTATTACCCCAGTCTATCTGTAAAAAATCATCGATTTAACGTAAAAGTACAGGTTCGTGAAGGTTCTAGAAGGTATATGAGATGAGGGATGACCGATAACAAATCCTTGAAAAAGTACAGCTGATTTTGCTTTTTTTAAACAATTATAAAAAGTGAAAAAATCATTGTTGCCTATAAAACGTTTCTCATACATTTTAGAGAAAAATCGTTCAAATAAAAGTTGTAGATCTTAAAAACATCTTTAATATGCGGGTTTCTAAATTAGAATACATAAACAATTTAGCGAGATAATTGCAAAATACCCTTATTTTTGCAGTAATTTATAAATGTTCTTTGAATAATGGCATGTAATATAACTACTTAAAATTATGACAATTAATGAGTTATTGAAATATGCTAAATCTTAGCCAGGTCGATTAAACAGTTTGTAAGTTATTTAGTTTGTGTATCAATAATGTTATCTTTCGACAAGCTTACAATTTTTCGGATTGCTTATACCGATGCATCCCGCAACGCAGATGGAATTGGCTGTTCCGCCAGTAAAGTTGATACAGTACTAGGACAATATCGAATATCCAACGAATGAAGCGTGTTTTCTGGAGAACTATTCAGTATTTCAAAAGTTCTCGAATTTCCTTTTGACAATCATCAAAGTGTAGCTCTGTGTACCGGTTCCTTATCCGCAATTTATTCGTTAGAAAATATGTTCAATCAACATCACTATACCTCTGAAAGAATGGTAAGTGTAAAAGTTAAACTGGATGTCAAACCTATGAATGTGATAGCAATCTATGCACCATAGAACAACAGAGATACCACCACAAGGGAAAACTTCTACGAAAACCTTCACACTGTAATAAACGAGACACCAAATGATGAATATATAATCATTATGGGTAATTTTAACGCCCGTATTGGCAATGATATAGTTCCATAAATAAAACAGCGATATAATGAACATATCAGAAATAAAATTGGAGACCTTCTGACGGACCTCTTCAGGATAAACGAAATAAATAATACATTTTTACATCACAAATAATAATACAAATACACCTGTGAAAACAGTAGAGGACAAAGATCTATGATAGACTATATTCTGTCGAATAGAGAATTACGTCTCAAATCTTGGATGTAAGAGCATTAACATCAGCAGAAATAAGAAGCGATCATAAATTGGTATTGTGCAAAATCCTAATGAAAACACATAGATGTAATAACAAAACACCAGAATACACCACAAAGATAGAAGTCGAAAGCTTACAGGATGACTCCACAAGATACCTATTCCAAAAAAGAATAACAGAAAAAAAGCAGAAACACACATATATCGCAGAAAGTGATGGAGTCGACGAAAGCTGGGCAAAAATTAAGTCTAATATCGTATACTCGCCAAGGAAGTTCTTGGTGAAGGAAATATAAATAAAAATAAATTGTTGCCAAGGCGAAGAACTCCATGGTTTTGTACAGAAGTCAAGGAAAAATGTAAAGACAAGAAAAAAAGCTTACCTGAAATACGTGTCAACCAAAACACAAAAGGCATACCATAATTACACAATTAGAAACGAAGCACATGCACTTATAAGAAAAATAAAAAATGATCACTGGAAATGCTTTTCGAAAGAAATAGAACATGATTTTTACGGTATGCAAAAGGAAATATGGCGCTTCATAAGAGGTCAAAGAAAGAAGGTAAAGGAACTAATAGAACCAAAACACATAGAAAAGGATACGTGAATTGACTACCTAAAAAAGCTCTATGTAGAGGAAGAACAAACGACGTTAGAACCGGAAACACTAGAAATTAGCACAAATGAAGAACTTAATATAAATGTACAGAAAGTTCGGAAAATACGAAAAAGCTGAAGAACAGAAAAGCAGCAGGTAAAGACGGGATATCAAACGAACTACTGAAATGTTGTGGAGCAGCAATGACAAAACAATTAACATTAATTAATAAAATTATAAAACACAATAAAATACCGGAAAAATGGAGAACGAGGGAACTAATTCTACTATTCAAAAAAGGAGATAAAAACAGCCAGAAAACTAAAGAGGTATAAACTTGTTAAATACTACTCTAAAACTTACAACTAAAATTTTACAAGTGCTAATAAATCAGAGGATAAGTTTAGCAGATAAACATCAGGTGCAATATTTGTTATAAAGCAAATTACTGAGAAATCACTAAAGTATAATAGACCAGCATTTCTATATCTGATTGACCTAAAGAAAGCGTTTGACAGAGTAAGACTCAAAGATGTAATCCATCTTTTGCATAATAGAGAAGTTCCCTTAAATATTATAAATACTATCGAAAACATCTACCAAAACCACAAAATGGAAGTCAGAATAGATGGACAACTTACAGAACCTATAGAAATAGGCAGCGGAATAAGACAAGGGGATTCATTGGGCACCATGCTTTTCAATTTAATCATGGATGAAATGATCAAAAGCGTTAACAAAGATGAAGATAGTCTGCAAAAACTGGTCTACAGATTTAACATAAGAGCAAAGGAATTTAATATTACAATCTCATCTCAGAAAACTAAAACAATAGTAGTCAGCAAAGAACCAACCAGATGTAAAATAGAAATTTATGGCATCAGTATTGAACAAAAAATGGAAATAAAATATCTGAGAATTACACTGTCCAGCTATGGAGAGCTGGACAAAGAAATGAGAGATCCAGTACAAAAAGCAAATAGACCGGCAGGATGCCTTAATAACACTATATGGCGAAACAGACACATTAACATTAGGCCAGTCATCATCATCATTCAATATTCGCTTATCCACTGCTGGACATAGATCTCCCTCATAATTTTTCATCTATTTCGATCTTGTGCCTCTTGCATCCAATTCCTATGACAACGTTTTAGATCGTCAGTCCAACGTGTTGGTGGACGACCTCTACTTCGGTAGGCATCATCTCTTGGTCTCCATTCCAGTATCCGCTTTGTCCATCTATTGTCTGTCATTCGAGCCACGTGACCTGCCCAGTTCCATTTTAGTGTTGCTACTCTCTCTACTGCATCAGCCACTCCTGTTCTTTGTCGTAGCTGGCGATTTATGATCTTGTCTTGTAGTGAAACGCCCAACATAGCACGCTCCATCGCCCTTTGACACACACGGATCTTTTGAACTGTTCTCCTTGTCATGGTCAACGTTTCGGCACCGTAAGTTAACACTGGCAAAACACACTGATTAAACGTTTTTCTTTTAAGGCATATTGGTATATCAGACGATTTGAAAATATGGTTCAGCTTGCCGAAGGCTGCCCAAGTCAGTCTTATACGACGGAGAAGCTCAACGGTTTGGTTATCTTTTCCTATGCGAATCTCATGACCTAGGTATTTATAGGCCATTACCTGGTCTATGGATCTTGTTCCTACGCATATATCTTCGCTGACTACAAGATTTGTCATCATCTGGGTTTTAGATATATTTATTTTCAATCCCCCTTCTAGCGAGGAAAGGTAGAGCTGATTTAAAAGTTCTTTGGCCTCATCTATCCTATCAGCTATTAGTACAATATCATCTGCAAACCTTAGATGGCTAAGCTTTTCTCCGTTTATGTTTGTGCCCTTGTCGGTCAGTTTTGCCCTTTTACATATATATTCCAAAAGCGTAGTGAACAGTTTCGGCGATATGGTGTCCCCCTGGCGTACTTCACGTTGTATCGGGAATTTCTGGGTTTGACGATCACCCACTCTAACACTGGCTGTTGCGTTTTGGTATATATGTATATACCGATATATATATTTATATACTATTATACTACTACTACTACTATATATTTATATATTTATATACCGATAGTCAATTCGGCATTCTGTCAAGGCTTCCAACATTTTTTGTTGATTTACGGACACCGTAAATTAGGCCAGTATAAGACCAATAATGCCTCAGAAACAAGACCCGACACAGTCACAACACAACACTACTGGAAACGACAGAGATGGAATAGAAGGTTTTTTTTAAAGGCTGTGTTTTTCCGCCATATTTTCAGTGAGTGTACTTACAAGCACGTGACATCAAAAATATCAAAGTTATTATAAATGTTTATAAGCTAAAAAGTCAGTTATTCAAACGGTTTTTTTAATAACAATGTTGACAAAATGTTGAATTCTTTTTAATATATCTTAATATCGAACCTCTACAGTCGCTATTTGAGAAACCACAGTTGTTTAAATAATCGCTCTCCGGGATAAACAAATTGAATAATTAAAAAACTATTCAGTTGATCTAGCTGAGATTTGGCAGACTTTGATAATTCATTAATTGTCATAATTCTAAGTGTTTATGTTAAATCTCATTATTCAAAAAACAAAGTTATTAGCATTTATAAATTACTGCAAAAATAATAGTTTTGTACAATTATCTCCGTCAATTATTTCTTCTTCTAAATGTGCCCATCTTCTAGAGATGTTGGCGACCACATTGACCCATCTTATTCTATTCACAGCAGCTCGAAATAGATCAGTTGACGTTAGACCAGTCCACTTCGTAAGATTGGCCAGCCAGGATATACGTCTACGTCCAGGGCCTCTCTTACCCTCAATCTTGCCTGGTAGAATCAACTGTAGAAGTCGGTATTTATTATTACGCATAATATGGCCGAAGTAAGCCAATTTTCTGTTCTTTACGGTGTTAATAATTTCTTTGCCTTTTATTAGCCTCTGGAGAATAGTTATGTTATAGTTTGTTTCACGAAAAATGGTTGAGTGCTTAATGGTTACCTGAGTTGATCCTATTGTGTATACAAGAGTCTCTCAATAAACTACCGAAGTACACAAGGTCGCACTTCAGAAAGTTTGTTATTTAATAAATTTCATTGGTAGGTGTGTAATACACGATTATAAAAATTTATTAAATTATTTCATATGGTATTTTCAGGTTGTTCAAGTGAATATACTTGATAATTGAACAATTTTTAACATGAAGAAAGTAGTTTTTTTATTCTACGTGAATAATTGTAGTAGGTATATGGATCTAAATTCAGAAAGGTACTTTCCTTCACACTTTTTACAGGCTTAGGACTGTCAGCAAAAAACTGGCGTGTTTAAAAGTTCTTGCTCTTCCTAATCGGATATCGTTAAAAATGTACAGTAATAATAGTTCTATTTACAGTATATACATACAAACGAATACATAATGTACAAAAAATAGATGAATTGAAAAAAAAATATAGAAAAATATATACAAGTTAATATTTACAAAAAAAATACCCAAAATAACCAAAATATATTTATGAATTCCTAAATACCTAATTCTGTTTCGCTGTCGCTATCCTCTTCAAGATTAATAACAATTGGTTTAATTATGTGATTCTAAGTAACATATGAATTTTCTACGTTCATTAGAACGTAGGCGTACTCATGGCGTACTGAATTTTTCCAACTTTCTGGGGAGATATCATCAACACATTTCCTTATTAATTCGACTACACTACCACTTAAAGTCGGAGAAACATTTTGTGACCTAACATTTGACTTTAGTTGGTGCCAGATATGCTCTATGGGATTAAATAAACAATAGTAGGGCGGAAGCCGTAACACTGTATGTCCCATGTCTTCGGCCAATGCGTCACAAACATATACTTTTTTAATAGAAAATGATTTTAACACTTCTAACAGTTCATTTTTTAAATAACTTTCTTCAAAATATATATCGTTTTCTAGCAGGTAGTTTTGAATTTTAATTTTCGTGTTATTTGCAGTTGGAGACTTATGTAATTGAGGACTGTGGTAACTTGCATTGTCCATTACTATCACACTATTTTGAGGAAGGTTAGGTATAAGACAATTCTTAAACCATTGCTCAAAAAGTTCTGCCGTTGTATCCTCATGGTAGTCCACGCAGGAGTCTTTAATGTTCTTTGCAGAAATCCATAAGGCATTTGGGACCCAACCATTTTCTGATCCTGCATGTAAAATTGTTATTCTTTTCCCTTTGTTTGATGGAGCTTTTGTTTGACACCTGTTGGAAGAATCGGACCATCCTTTGGATGGTGTTTCATAAGTGTCAAACCATGTCTCGTCCAGATAAATTATTGGTCGATCTTCTGTACGGTACTTTCTTATGGAAGTTATATATTCAGTACGCCACTTTTGTAAACGATGGGACTCCATAAGCACTTGCCTTTTGTCAATTGTACGATATCTGAAGCCCATTTTAGACAAAATCCTCCAAAGACTAATGCGGCTACAGTTTATTTGTGTATCATCATTAGTAAGCCGTTGTTTTAAAGCATCTAATGTAGGTATCCGTTGCTCTTCGTACATTGTGTAAATTTTTCGTCTTATTAAGTCCTTATCACTTTCGTCAATATATTTGGTAGAACCGGCATCCTTACGCTTCCTTCTTGACTTAATGGGATTTGATGTAATTCTTTTCACTGTGGTTAGAGGTATTTTCGTTAAATCAGATATTTCACTGGCAGCAGTATTAGCAGTAAGTCCTCTTGTAAGTAAAGAACTATATATTGTTTTTACGATTTCTTTAGCGTCAGCAGATAAATGCTTTTTCTTTGCTGGAATACTGGAAGAAGCATCATCAATGTTTTTCCACGGACGCCACATAATGCTGTTTTATAGGTATAAATAGGTGTAATACTGGTAACACTTGTAACACTTTCAACTAAATGAAACAAAATGTATATTTAAAAATTTCTCATCGGTTTTATATACTTTTACAAATTATACAGAATAGAGGGAACCTGTATAATTATTCCAGGAAATACTTAACGATCAACAAATTTATTGTGGTCATTAAAATATCAACCATTGATAGTGAAACTCACTGTTAAAATGCTTACAACTTTATGAAATAAAATGTATTCTAATCGTGTTTATAATTTTATACGATTTTTTAATCGTTTTTATATTACCAGGAATTTATTATACAAACAAGATAACGACACTCCACAGTAGCTTCAATTTTACCTGAATACTTACCTGCTCAACTAATGTTGACTAAGCTGGGGTACTTGCGGTCGGGTTTTATTGCAATCATTAAGCACTCAACCATTTTTCGTGAAATAAACTATACTTCAATTATTTATGCATTTTAATTTAGAAATTCTCAAATTAAAGAAATTTTTAAAACCTACAACTTTTATTTGAACCATTTTTCTCTAAAATGTATAAAAAAACATTTTATAGACAAAAATAATTTTTCCACTTTTTATGATTTTCTTAAATAAGAGTACAGCAATTTTATTGTTTCTCTAGAAATGACGCTGCTAGAGTCAGACAAAAAAAAATAAGAAATAATCCAATTTTGATAACAAAAATAGACAGCAAACAAGCAATCATGAGCGCATCAATACAATCAACTAGAAGCTTGTCAAGTGGAAGTAGATTTTGTCGAGGACTGTACAATAAAGAAGTGCTATAAATAAACCTTACTTTTATTAAGTTCAATGTAGCCTATTAGAGGATAATTGGTCTCATGTGTTTGTAGCTATGACGATTGTCGGTTTGATTTTGGTGCCCGTGTTTTGCCATCACATCGCTCCATATTAAAACCCGAGAGATTAGATTGTTGTACAGACTGTATGCCGGTATTTTTCTAATATTAATATGGATAACGATACATGCATTTTTATAGTTAATAATGGAACGTTTTAATAATTATATTTTTCCCTTTTCTAGGTATCTGAATATTGTTGTTCTAGACCAGTAAAAACAAAAAAAAAACAGCTGAAAAAATCTTATACGGGTATTTGAAGAAATTTATTTAAAAATTTCTTTATAAAAGGTATAATATTAAAAACCCTATCGGGCTACATTACAGAACGTTTTCGAAATTAATATTCCATTATCAGTGCTATCCTAAAAGTATAACCATGGATGTACCGGGTGGTCCAATAAGCCGATCTCTCGGCTATATATCAGAAACTATTTATGTTATAACTTTAGGAGAAACAATTCCTTAGTAAAAATGGTCAAGAGAATCGCTGGAAATAACTTTCAAGTTTCTGGGTTAACCGCTAGGGGGCGTAACCTGTGAAGAAAACTTTGAAGACCAGTTTTTTGGAAAATATGCCCAATTATACCAAGTGTTAAATAAGTAAACTAGAAAGAGGCCTAAATTCTGCACAAAGTTGTTCAAGTACTTTTTCTTTATTTTTTCATATAAAGGGCGGGGGAGAGTGGGAAAGTATTTGTGAATAAATACCTATAACTTTGGTTTGGATCAACCGATTTTAACGAAATTAGTGTCATTAGAAAGAGTGTAGATGATTTAATTTACATCTACTATAAAACAATTGCATTTAGTTTTAATTGTCATGGGTAAAGGGTACTTTCGAATAGAAAAAATTAAAATTTGTTTTTCTTCAAAATGTTTAATGGAAACACCTATTTATTGTAAATTATAATGGAACTAGATTAAATTCGTAACAAAACGGCGCAAACCACATGTTGATAGCTTTTGTCGAACTCGAGATATGAATAAAAACGCATAAACATAAGTAAGTATAGTATTGACTCACCCTTTATTATAACTTAAAATTAAATACGTGAAAGATCATACAAATATCTCGATCGTTAAAACTTAATGATCGATAATAATAACTTAACTTTGTTCAAATTTTTTTCCATCGTTGTCCACACAAAGATCTAATCTTTCGCGCGTAGACATAACAGCTGCTTTAATCTCAGCTGTTGATATACTATTTATTGCGTTTATAATGCGCTGTTTCATGTCGTCTCGCGTGGTTGGTCGAGTTTGGTACACTAAGTCCTTTAATCTTCCCCACAGATAAAAGTCCAGACATGTTTAGTATGGAGATCTAGCTGGCCCTGAAAATATACTTCCCCTTCCAATCCATTTATTTGGATAACTTGCATACAAATAATCTCGAACTCGTCTGGAAAAGTGCGCAGGACACCCGTCATGTTGTAATATCATATCTATTCTTGTTTGTAAGGAAATATCTTCCAATAAAACAGGCAACTGATTTTCTATCAAAGAAGTTCTTCAATGAAGTTCTATCAAAGAAATATGGACCTACGATCTTCATCAACTATACCATACCAAACATTAAGACTCCATCTACCTTGAACCTGCACCTCATGTATCCAGTGGGGATTTTCTTCAGCCCAATAATGCCTATTATGCAGATTAACACCACCCGCACTATTAAACGTAGCCTCGTCTGTCCACAAAATCTTTGACATGATATGCGGTTGTTCTTCTAGCAGACCTAACATCCAATTACAGTAATCCAGCCTTGCATCAAAATCTCTCTCATGTAAAGCTTGGTGGAGAACTACATGATAAGGATGCAGTCTAAAAAAACAGAACAACAAATATTGAAAAAGAAACCACTATATTTACTAAAACTCAAAAAATCTTGAAAAATCCACAATTGTTTCACAAGATAAATCGTGCATAAGTATTTTTAAGAAACGGATAAAAGGATAAAAGCGCCCTCTTGCCGTTTTTATCGGAATATTAAAATAACAGTTGAATCAAAAGTTTAAAGGGAATTCCAAGTTTCTGACCTAAACGTTCACTTTATAATATGAAAAACCAACCTGTGATGATTTAAAATCCTTAGAACAGTAGTTTTGGGTATGTTTAATTCTATAGAGATTTGCCGACTACTTATATGTGGACTCTATCGAATTAAAGCAAGAACATTGATTGAATTATCTTCGGTCATACCTCTACTACGTCGTTTAAAACAAGGACGATGAACACTATCAGTTTCTCTTAATCTTCTTGCCTTTCTTTCAAATACTTCTTTTCCATAATGTCTCCTGTCAGGGTATCTTACAGAATATATACGTGAGGCAATAGCGGCATTTTGGTGACATTCGAAATAAACTCCAATCATATCATACAATTCTGCATTTGATATACTCATCACAAATTATTAGTACTGATAATTAATTACTAATATTACCAATATTTTTCATAAAGACCACTTTCATAAAGATGAGGAAACTCTTCTGCAACAGAGATATAAGCATCCCTCTCCGATTAAGAATGCTAAGGGGCTACGTATTTAACACGCTATTATACGGTGTAGAGGCCTGGACTCTCAAGCAGAACAATATAAAAAATATTGAAAGTTTCGAGATGTGGTGCTACCGTCGAATGCTGAAGATGTTGGGTTGAAAGAGTTACAAACTTTGAAGGATAGGAAAAGACCCAGAAATTTTGTCAACGATCAAAAGAAGAAAACTCGAATAATGGGGTCACCTGATAAGAGGACATAAATACGCATTACTTCAAAATATAATGCAAGGAAAAATAGAAGGAAAACGGAATCCAGGCCATAGAAGAATGTCATGGTTGCGTAATTTGAGAGAGTGGTTTGGCTGTACCACTAATGAACTCTTTAGGTCAGCTGTAAACAAGGTCAGGATAGCCTTGATGATTTCCAATCTCCGATAGGAGTGGCACAAAAAGAAGAAGAAGATTACCAATATTAATATCTATTGAAAAAAGTGCAATCTTTAATTCGAATTATAATATAACATTTCTTAACAATGTTTTGACTCCTGTCAATAAATAAACAATATGAACTCCCCGTCAAATTCATTGTCGTAGCCTACGTCGTAGTTTCGAAAAAACAATTTTTAATCATATGAAATAACAATGGTCAAAATAGGTATCAGCATTAAGATTCTTCTGCTATAAAAAATTTGAAAGTACCTACTGACTTATTTTTTAATTTAATATATAATACAGGGTGAGTCAATACTATACTTAATTATGTTTATGCGTTTTTATTTATATCTCGAGTTCGACAAAAGCTATTAACATGCGGTTTGCGCCATTTTGTTACGAATTTAATCCAGTTCCATTATAATTTACAATAAATAGGTGTTTCCATTAAACATTTTGAAGAAAAAAAAATTTTAATTTTTTCTATTCGAAAGTACTCTCTACCTATGACAATTAAAACTAAATGCAATTATTTTATAGTAGATGTAAATTAATTAATCCACATTCTTTCTAATAACACTAATTCCGTTAAAATCCGTTGATCCAAACTAAAGTTATAGGTATTTATCCACAAATACTTTCCCACTCTCCCCCGCCCTTTATTTGAAAAAATAAAAAAAAACTTGAACGACTTTGTGCAGAATTTAGGCCTCTTTCTAATTTACTTATTTAACACTTGGTATAATTGGGCATATTCCCCAAAAAACTGGTTTTCAAAGTTTTCTTCCTAGGTTACGCCCCTAGGGCTTAACCGCTAGGTTAACCCAGAAACTTCAAACTTATTTCCAGCGATTCTCTTGGCCACTTTTACAAGGAATTTTTTCTCCTTAAGTTATAACATGAATAGTTTCTGATATATAGCCGAGAGATCGGCTTATTAAACCACTCGGTACATGTTTGAAGCCACTTAATACTTGGGTAAAAACCCTTTAAATGTTGTTAAATTAACTTTGAGTTACATTTTTTAACTTCATAAACTATGATGTTTAAGTTACAACAGGAATAGATAACATGGAAATGTAAGACTCCACTGGAGGTTGCTAGTCCTGAGACTAAGTGTCTACGAGGACTTGTTGATAGCTATTGTGGGTATTTGAAGGTTCTAAAAGGTATATGCGTCGAGGAAAGGTATATGAGGGATAGGTGACGACAAACCCTTGAAGATTTACCCTTGAAGTTCTTATAACAACCAATAACAATTGACCGAGATTATTGCAAAAAATCCTTATTTTTGCAGTAATTTATAAATGTTGATAACTGATAACTTTCTTCTTTGAATAATGAGATGTAATATCTTCTTCTTAGGGTGCCTGTCCGTTCCGAACGTTGGCGATTATTCTGGCTATGATGACTTTGTTTGTTACTATACGTAATATGTATACGTATACGTAGATGTAATATAAATACTTTAAATTATTGGCAACTAAGGAGTTATTGAAGTGTGCTAAATATCAGCTAGATCGATCGGTTATTTAAATAAATAACTGTACTTGCCCAAACAGTCACAGAGTTTAGAAACGCGCTGACTTTTTAGCTTATAAACATTTATAATAACTTTGAAAAGAACCTTCTATGACCAATAGAAATCAAGATGGTAATTTTTTCTTAAAATCATATTTCCATTGTTTATTGACATTACGAGCTAAAAATTGAACAGAGTATAAACGAAGACCTAATTTTATCATCCTTTTATAGATATCATATACTGAAAAAGATTTAAATGGTTTTAACCCGTTAAAGTGATGGTACTCATAAAATACCGTTTGCCGGAGCTACGAGGGTGGATGGTGGAGCTCGATTTGCAGCCACTTCAACGTAGTGAGTTCTGGATTATTTTCATCAAGAAAGCAAGCCCTTGAGTAATTCATGAAAATAAACGCTGCAACTCAGATTTTGTTTAAAATTAGATGTCAAACTGGCAGCCAAAGAAGGCGCTTCAGCAAACCTAGTTTTCGGAGAGTAATTTACATCTACAAAAGGCAACTATTGCATATATAGGTCAACTGATTGGTCCCAAAAATTTTTTTGTCCACATTTTTGCTCCTCCCTACTTTATATGCCATCTATATTATATCCATGATTTTAAGAAAAAAAATTTCCATCTTGGTTCCTATTGGTCGTAGAAGGTTCTTTTTTTAAAGATTGTGTATTTTCAAAATATTTTCAATGGGCCTATTTTCAAGCGCGTGACATAAAAAATATCAAAGGTATTATAAATGTTTATAAGGTAAAAAGTCAGCCTTTATTCAAATGGCTTTTTAATAATAATTTTGATAGAATGTTTAAATTTTTTTAATATATCTTAAAATTTAAGTCTCAAAGAATCGATTGCGATTTGCTAAATACCTCTAGCGTCACTGTTTCAGCAAGTAAAGTTGTTTAAATAATCGCTCTCCGGGATAAACAAATTGAAATAACTTACAAACTATTTGGTAGATCTAGCTGAGATTAGCACGCTTCAATAACTCCTTAATTGCCAATAATTTCAAGTATTTATATTAAATCTCATTATTCAAAAAAACAAAGTTATTAACGTTTATCTTTTTCAAGTGCCATCTCCGCGTCGGAGGTCGGCAATCATCATAGCTATTCGGACTTTTGAGACGGCTGCTCTGAAAAGTTCATTTGATGTACATCCGTACCACTCTCTCATTAACGTGTATAAATTACTGAAAAAATAAGGGTTTTTTGCAATTATTTTGTATTTTGTTATTATTGCGTTTTTTACATGTAAACACATAGTTTTCAACAAACAGGGAACTTCTGTGTCTATTCTAAGTATATTAAAAAAGCGACTAAAATTTCTCTAACTGCAAAAAGGTGACTTTTACAGCAGAAGTTTCTTGTTTGCAGTTAACACATAGCCGGCAGTGCGGTGCTGCGCTCGTGTCGGCGCAGGTTTCCTCTTCAGTCTTTAATACCAGCACGAATACCAGTAGACAACAGCGATGTCCGCAGTAGTTCGACCTGAATGAGAGAGGTTTTGTTGTATCATATCTCTAACTGACTCGTAGCAATGATAGTAGTGATAGTGATTCAGATACATCTTGCATAAGAAAAAAGGGTGTGTGAATTCTTATAAATATGCACGAAATAAATACCGTGATGCAATAGTTCGCGGCGTTTCTTGTGTCAATGCAGCAGGAAAGGAGATACTAGTTCATGTTCCCGCCTTAGAATGTGGGTAAGTAGCAGTTTTAGCCGTATTATTCTTCAATTTATTGTGCTTTTATTTTGTAACTTAATGTAATAATCATTCGCATTGCATTTTGCTGACATTCTAACACAATTTACTAAGATTATTTAAGTTATGTTAATCTGTCAATTATTTTAAGTTGTCTTAATATCTGCTTCATTTGTTTCAGATGCAAGTTGAAGTATTTGTCTCACTGGAATGCCGATGAGAAGACCACGCTTCTCTCCACATTTAACAACTTCTCCAATAAAGATGAACAGGATGTTTTTTTGCGAGGCCTTATGGACTATGCTGTCCCTAAGCGGTGATTACCCGCTGACAAAAACAGAGCCTAAATCCAAGACAATGAAGTACATTTTACTTCTCAATGGCAGTAGAGTTGCTATTTGTAAAAAAGGATTTTTGGCGAGCTTTGGAATCACAAAGAAAAGATGTGACCGGTTATCTAATCTGCTTAATAAACAGCAAACTGAAATACTTTCGGAAGTACATAAACACATTGATTCGGTCCCCAATAAAACAGCAATATCTTGATTCCACACTTAATGTGCAGAAAATGTACGACATGTACAAAGTTAAACACGCTGATCATAAAATTAGTTACGAATCTTTTTAGAGAATTAAAGAAAATTTTGATCTCAAATTCGGACAACCTCAGCAGGACACATGTGTAACTTGTGAGGAATTAGGACTAAAAATCAAAAATAAATTTTTAAATGACAACGCAAAAAGAGTGGCTGTTGCTGACTTGCTAGTTCAAAAGTGAAGGAGCAAAAATTTTTATAATTACCTTAAAGCAGAACGGAGGGAAACAACTGCCGCAATTGCAATAGATTTCATAGCCAATATATCTTTACCTATTATACCTGTGCAAGATCTCTACTATTACAGAAAATTGACAGTTAGTGTTTTCGGAATTCAAAATTTGAAAGATGGAACAATGGTCTGCTATGTTTACCACGAAGGAGAGGGTGGCAAAGGCCCGAACGAGGTTTAAAGTCTTTTGAGTAATTATATTGAGATATACATTTTATGTGATCCTCACGTAAAAAAATTGAAAATTTATGCTTATAACTGCGCTGGTCAAAATAAAAACCATCCTATTGCAAGGCTTATCATGACACTTGTTGAACTAGGTAAATTTGACAGCGTTGAATTGCTCTATCCGATTAGGAGTCACTCATACATGCCGTGTGATCGAGATTTTGTTCTGATCAAGAGGAAGCTAAAGAAAATTGATAGCCGGTATCTAATAGAAGAAATTCTTAATGCAATAATGCGTTCTTCTAAAAACCCGTTAAAATTTCGAGTACACCCGCTGAGTAATTGGTGGCCACGTTATTATAAAAAAAAACGTGTCTTAGTAACTCATCCTGTGGAATAAATGTTCCCAAGGAAAGAAAAATAAGATTTCAAATTTCAACTAACCATCACATGAAATACGATAGAGCGTAACCTGACATCCTCACATGCAGTGAGTTCATTAATGGTGCCATATCTGAGAAGTCTAACCTGCGAAAAATAATTGAAGAAGTGATAGTTTTGCCTTCAACGCGAGCTTACTTTGAAAAACGCCCCATTAACCCCATTAATGGCATCCAAGGTTGAAGACATTAGAAAAATGCAAAGATTCATCGACGATGACAATATCCCATTTTGGAGGGAAATAACAGAATGGCCCACTGTCCACCAAGTTGACAATTAATACTATCGACTATTTTCTACTTCTAGTTTTTTACTTATAGAACTAGTACTTTTTATTACTTGTTTATAATGGCAAATAAATGTGTTTCTGGCAAGTAATGTTTATAGTATTAAATTACTCCTCATAATTTTTATTTGAATTACAGTTAACTGTCAAAAGGGGACTTCTACACAACATTAAAATGTGAATATTGTACAAATATAATTAAAAGTATTTACCACTTATTTACAGCATTGTATATAAAGTTATATTGAACATGTATACCAAGTTTCCCGATTCTAAGTGATTTGGTTACATAATTATTTAGTTTTTACCTTCTCCTGTAAAATTAGCTTTTATGCAGATCTTCCCTTTTTGCAGTTAGCAGAACTTTTTAAGATCTACAACGTTTAGTGGAACCATTTTTTTTCTAAAATGTATAAGAAACGTTTTACAGTCAAAAGGTGATTTTTAACTTTGTATTATGATTGATAAAATAAATCAGCTATACGTCTTCGAGGATTTGTCATCAGCTATTCATCTTATACCTTTTAAAACCTTCAAAAACCTGTAAAAGATTTTTTCAGATATCTTTTCCTTTACTGGTCTATTAGTAGTTCAATCCTTTTGTCATGTTTTACTTTGTTAAGCTCTTGTTTGAAATAGAGATAGCATAAACAATATCTGCATTTACGTCTATCATTCCTTAGATTTCCAGGACTTTCTTTCACAATCCATTCTCAATATTTATCTCTTCTTCCACTTCTGTGACTTCCGTTTATCAAAACGAATTTTTTTCTATATGATTTTTTTAATCATTTACGAGTATCGAAAAAGAAAATGAAGTAAGTTGTAAATTTTGTTAAGTATTATAATAAATCTTCATTTTCATATGCAACATTGAAACTTATGTGGTTTTCGTGTTCTGCTGGTTTTTAAATTTTTTGTTAAGATAAAATTTGTCGTGTTTCTGATCATATTCTCAATGTATTTTGCTCTTCTAAGAAAACCATTTTAGGTAGTAGTCTAAGCAACAACAAAGATAACATTTAAACGTACTTTTGATCTTAAACTCGCCTTTTATAAAAAATAAATGATATTACCTTAAAATCAGAGTTTTCTCACTAAACCCAAATAATTAAGAAACTCCACGAAATCGTGTATGCAGAAGAAAAAACCAGTAACACCAGGCTATACTTAAATGGATAATTAAATTTGTTTGTGCCGACAAAAACTATAGTAATTGATTTCGAAAGACTGTAATTTTGGTGTATTTACAAGTCCTTGTTACCATGAATTTTAACATGGTAATGTATATTCAAAGTATACTTCCCCCTAAGGGTATTTTATCGTTATTGCCATAAAAAAGTGAACAGGCGGAGCCTGTAATACTTTGTCTCCAATTTAACAATATATGTAATAAGTTGAATTTACACCCAAACAATTTTGCTTTCGACAATATTTAAATTAGTTTTGGTAGGTAATCCACATATTATATGTAATAATTTGTCTTATTTCTATTATAATTGTAATTTCTTAAAAAATATAGAAGAATCAAGCAAAAGCTGTTGAATACGACATACAATAGAGAGCCAATAATTCTCCGGGTGGTGTTACCGGGTGATTATGCCCATTGAGCAACATCTATCCGTTGGGCCAGAGGCCCTCTGGCTGGATTATATTGCTCTTCGGACGTAACGATCTTAATAACACCCTTGGTGCATAAATACCTATTAAACCATCGTTTTTGAATTGATTATGAAGCGCGTATGGCAAGGCGGGCGCTGATTTGTACAATGAGAATTTAAACCAGCAAAAATTTGTGCCCTAGATCTTGTTTCTATCTCTAATACATGCTGCAGCCCGAGCGCCCATCCTGTCATAATTGCTTCATGTTTTAAAATCAAATGGGCATAAAAAACTTTTCGAGAAATGATAGAACAAGGTTTGAACTTAAATTTAGGTACTTAGCGAATTCATAAATATTGTTTTTTTACTTTTATTTTTGAGCTTTAATCTTAATTTTGCATTTCTCTCAGTTTTAAATGATTTATAATTCGAAAACGATCAAGTTTGCAGAAAAAAAGAGACTTTTGTTCAAAATGGTCCGAAAAATAAAAACAAAATTTGCCCTGACCGAAAATATTGATTGATACAATTTGTTTGATTTTTTTTTAAATTCGAACAAATTTCGCCTGGGCCACCTCTTGAACCTTATTTTGGAGTATTTCATGAAAGTGAATATACAAAAAAATCTCATGTCATTTTACCTTGTCTAATTCGATATTTACCAATTTGAAATATTTTTTCAGTTTTTTTGATCGAGTTTATCAGAAAAAAATTCAACACACAGTTTTTATAACCATGAATTATAAATAGTTATATATATTTTTTCTTGTTACAGGTAAGATGTCGAAAACAATTGATAATAGTAAGTAGTAGGTTATATATATTAATATTAAAGTTTTTAACTTTAAATACGTCATTTTATATCTTATATTTGTAATTTTGTTTATACTCATCTCAAAAAATTTGCGACGAAGTTATGAAGAATAGGATGATAATCTTTTATTATAATAATTTAGTAATTATTATTATAGTTACTTTGAAGAGAAATGCGAAGAGATCGAAGACCTTCAAAATAAATATGATCTGTTTAACCTACACAAGAAAGTTAAAGAAGTGGTACGACTAAGAAAAAGAAATCCAACTCGTGCAATTCTGGATAAACACGGGACTACTGTAACACATACGGACGAGAAAGTACAAAGATGGGCAGAATATATCGAAGAATTGTTCGATGATGAAAGAGGAGATCTGGAGCACATAGAACTTACGTCAGAAGAAATAGGTCCAT